>NW_015172594.1:202976-213890 GCF_001447785.1 Gekko japonicus | reverse complement strand
TATAGTTATTTTATATATATTTTAATGTGTGTGTGGGTGTGTATATATATATATATATATATATATATATACTTATATATGTGTGTGTGTGTAAACGTAAAGGTTTCCCTTGCTGGAAAGCTAGTCGAATCTGACTCTAGGGGGTGGTGCTCACCTCCATTTCCAAGTTGAAGAGCCAGCACTGTCCCAAACCCAGGAGTGATGTCAGCCTGCTCTAGGAGTGGCCAGCAACTCTATGGTAAACCTGGTAACATCTGTGGCAAAATCTGGAGAGTCTTAGAGCAGGCTGACATCACATCTGGGTTTCCCCCGGAAGTGATGTAACACCACTGGCCAATGGCCCCCATGCCCCAACCCTCCCAGACTCCTACTGGGAGCCACTGTAGATGGAAGAAGGCTGGAGTGATATGGTGCCTGTGACTCACTCCAGTCAACACTCTGACTGCAGCATTCTGTACAAACCGTAGCTTTTGGACAGTCTTCAAGAGCAGCCCCATTAAAGTGCATTGCAGTAATCTAATGTCGCTATTACTAGGGCATGCACCACAGTGGCCAGGTATTTCCTGCCTAGGAACAGCTGCAGGTGGCTTACCAGCCAAAGCTGTTAAAAGGCACCCTGGCCACCTGTTTATCCAAACAGATGCCGGGATCATTGACTGCAATGAGAAAGAGATTGTACTCTTCAGGGGAACGTGTGCTCATGTAGCCATGCCATAAGAACCAATCCATAAAGACCAGACTTTATACTGCATTTTGGTTGGGCTGTATTTTCACAAGTGCTACTAAGCAGTGTTCCCTCTAAGCTGAGTTAGTGTGGGCTAGCTCACAATTTTTTAGCCTCCGGCCCACACATTTTTGTCTTAGCCCAGGAAGGATGACTCCAGAGCAAACTAATTTATGTAGCAGCCAAATCGCTCACTCACAACTTTAATGCCAGTAGCTCACAAAGTAGAATTTTTGCTCACAAGACTCCACAGCTTAGAGGGAACATTGCGTACTAAGTAGACTTTTTATCTGCCTTTTGTGTTTCTTCTGAATCTTGTTTGTTTGTGGAGAAAAGACATTTCAGGCCAGTCCTTAAGAGGCTGAGAATTACTCCCACACAGTGCTGGACCATGGTTAAGAAAAACGAAACAGGGTTAACCCAGTCCAGAACACATGTCCACGGATATCATCCAGCTTAATCAACTCTGGCTAAACTTTATCCAATCTGTATTTTAAGTCTAAACATTGTTCCCCCCCCCCATGTGAAGTAGAGGTTTAAGGGACCCGTTCTTGGAGCTGTGGGACCTCTTGACCCTTGGGGCGCCTCTCTGGACCTCAGGGACTGTCTCTGTCCTTCGTGGGCACGGACCCTCTTGGTCACCACTGACAGATCCTGACTGTTGCTCTGTGCCTGTCAACTGAGTCCACAGGCATTTCCCCATTATGTCGTCGCCCCCTAGAATACCCTCTAGGGCAAGGTCGGGGCTGGTAGTTCCCGGCCTACCCCCAGACACATAGTTAACATAAACCATGGTTTCGCTGTGGTATCTGTAGAGAGTCTGGCTCTTCCCCAAGTGTCCTGCCAACACGCGCGAGTGTATGTGCTTGTATAACATTGCCCTTATGTAACAAACAGTGCTCTTGCACACATAACCTATCATTAAAACAGCAAGAATGAATGACGATTATCATTAGAGACCGAACATGCAAATGAGTTTTCTTACCGAATGTTTATTGAATCAGAAAGAAATCAAAATATACACTCATCTAGAGTTCAGATGCGAGCTTTGAATTATAGCATTAGTCATTCTCCCTCCCTGTTACAATAATGCAGATTTCTGGATTTCCTATCAACGTTATCAGACTTGCACGTCACAGGATCTTCATGAAGCTGGTACAATCGTGTCCAGTTTTAGGATTTGGTAGATTTTTTTTTTTTTTAAAAAAAGAAAGTAGCTTTAATCACAGACATACATTAAGAACGCTGCCTGTGAAACTGTTCCCTCTCCTCAAGATAGAAAAAAAAATTAGTAACACAAAAGTAGATACACCCTCTGAATTAGTAAGAGAAAGGAGATCAGGTCTGCCCCCTTGTGGTGCTTCCTTGTTAATACTTTAATTACTCCCTCTGCAAGAAGTTAATTTCTCCTGTTTGACTACATCAAGGAAGAAACAGATGAGAATGAATTATAAACTCTGTACACTTCAGGTTTTTAAATAATATTAATAGCTTGAGAGCAAAACTGAAGCATATCTTAAAAGATGACGATTCTACATTTATGATCCTTTTAAACGACCCACTTAAAAAAAATATCATTTCACCATATAGTTTATCAGAAGGGGATTTTGATGGCTTCTTTAAATCTCTGCAGTTGTTCTTGTCTTCCTTCCATATCCAGACTGTATCCTTGGAGAGGTCTTAAAACTTGTTAGTTTAATGCCACATTGGTCCTGGGAAGCTATAACTTATGTTTCCCCGGCCCCTTGGTTACGTGCTTCACCTGGCTTCTTAAATGGTTAAGGGTTAGCAGAAAATGAGATGTTGAAATCATCAGGCTGGACCCCGCAGAAGATTTCCACCAAAGAAGGGATTACTTTTTACTGAACCCCTCCCACTGCAAACCTCTGAGTCTTCCCTCGAAGATGTTCCTGGGCATTTTTTGGAGGGGGTTATTTTTCTGTATTTTTCATGTGTGCATGTGCGCGCGCGTGTGTGCGTGCATGTGAGTGTGTGTGTGCACCTGGAAGTCATGGCGACCTCCAGTGACTGACCTCTACTGGGGGCCTGGAGGATATTCAGAGGGGTGGCTGAATAAAGCCTGCCCTGGTATTCCAAGGAGGTCTCCCAATTCAAGTTGGCCCTGCTTAGCTTCTGAGATCTGATGAGATCGGGCTTGCCTGGACTATCCAGGTCAGGGCTTCCCTGGGCATTCTGAGCAGGGAAAGGCATGGATGTCCCACTCTATAGATGGAAATCTGGTCCACCTGTGGAAATCCCTGGTGGATCCACGCCATGGTTTGGACTGAGTTTGCAAGCTATTGCTTATGTTGGCCATGGAAAAGCAATGTGTCTGCATGGAGCAAGCCACAGATTCTATATCTTTTCACTTTCCGGCTCTCACTGGTGTTTCCCAGTGTGTGTCCTTCATGTGGGGGGTTAAGGCGACCATATCCATGGCTAACTGTTACATCTGCACCTATGCAAGAAGACCATTTTCTTCTCAAAGGAGGCTTGCTGGACTATTGTCCCAGAACTCTCCCTAAGACAAAGGGCTTTTCTCTGTTCTCATTTTTCTTGCTTGTGTGTTCCCGTTGCTTCGGGGTCCCCCCCCCCTGTTCTGCATGTGTTTCGCTCCTTCTGCTGTTGGATTCAATATTATATTGCTTTACGGCTGGCATAAAAACCTGCAGTTTAAATCTATATGCTGGACATGAAGGAATGTAATATTGAATCAACCACTAGAGGGAGCAAAACACTTGATGACCAGACTCCCCTCAAGCAACAGGAACTCACAAGGGAGGACAATGAGAATGCGGAAAAGTCCAAAATGGTCACTCCTCGACCAGCCACAGAAGATAAAACAGGCTTAAGTGCTATAGACCAAGTGCATGCTTCACAAACAAAATCCCTTGGCTCTTTAGTTAACAGGATCTTAGTTAACAAGGCAGGAAAGACCTTTGCCCGGGACATTGGAGAGCTCCTGCGCTAAGAGAAGAGGGTCCTGGGTTACATGGATCAGGGGCCTGATATGGTATAAAGCAGTTTTGTGTGGTCAGTGGTAGAAAAAACTGAATCTTTAGTCCACCGTTTCGCTGACCATCGCAGATGTGTCATGCCTTGAACCCTCTTTCCTAGATTCATTTCCACCTCTCAGTCTATGCTGTCTTCTTGCCTACAGCAAAGAAGGAATCTGTGCCTCTTAATTGCTCCTTGAAGCACCACTGCATGCTCATAGCTATCCTAAACCTCTGAATGAGGATCGCCAGCTCCTGGTTGGGAAATCCCTGGACATTTTGGGGGTGGGGGGTGGGGTCAGGGTTGGAAGACAGGAGGGAGCTCAGTGAGGATGTGATGCCATAGAGTCCACCCTTTCAACTAGGTTTGCCATCTTTTTCTTTTCCGAGGGGGGGGGGGGGATTTGGGAGGCGTTTCAGGAGTGGGCAGGGACATCTCCAATGTGCTGAGACCACGCAGAAGTGACATCATCACGTCAGTGACATCGGGGGGGGGGGGACGCTCTGGTTTTTAGGCAAAACCCTACGGTAAAATCGGGGTCAAACCCTAGAATTCTGTCCCAGAACCAGAGCATCGCCACGTGACATTTTCAATGTGATGACGTCACTTCTGCGTGATGTCAGCATGTCGGGGATGACACAGTTTGGGAGTGGGGTTCCCCCCCACCAAAACTGGGGGATCCTCCGCCTGGACCTGGGGAATGGCAGCCCTACTTTGAACTGATCTCTGTAGTCTGGAGCTCTGCTGTAATTCCGGGAGAACTGCAGTCTCAACCCGGATCATGAATTAAAGGGATGCAATGCATTGCAAGGGTTATTTGTAAGTAGGAGGACAGTGGACTTTTCCTAATTCAACGGCATGTTTGTATGAGAATTTAAGGGGTGGTGGAGAAAGATAAGACACCGCTTGGCCCCACAAGTGGTGGAGACATAACTTGTATCGTATATACTTTACCAGGTAATGCACAGATTATGAATGGGCAGATTGGGTGTACATTTAATCCACCAGCCAAACCTCAGAACTCCACAAACCTCAATCTGGATCTGAGCGGAACCAGTCACAGGACTTCTAACGTGGGCTTCCAAGTGGCATGAGAGGGGGGGGATTTTATTTATTTCTTTTATTTGGCTTCTAATTCCCGCCCTCCCCACTGCAGCAGGCTCGGAATGGCTCACTTCATTATTACTGATAAAACAATTTCTCAGTTAAAATAACAATGAATTAAATCTAAAAAAAATTTGTCCTGTGCCTTTAATAAAGACTGAATGGAATTTACCCAGGACGTGTTATTTACCTCCATGTCATGAAATGATTCAGCCGCCCATTACTACACAGCAAACCTCAGGTAAAGGGCCAGGGCATTTTTCTCCAGGACAGTTGGCAACCACAGGTTTGACTAATGGAATCTGCACTGACATTTAGCTAGCAGAGACTTTGGCGGTGACCGCATAGGAATGGGATGTGGGGATTTTGTTGTCATAAGGGGGCAGGTCCAAGCCAAATGTGGACTAAAAAAAATATACCTTAAAATTGTGGGTTGTTTTTTTTTTTTTTTGTTTAAAGGGGCCCAGATTTTATACAGTCAAGGGATGACTCCAGTAGCCCTCCTTTTTTCATTAATTTAAGCTTCCTATCATTCATTTGCTCTTACAGCACATTCATTATTTCTAAGAGACCTTTTGTTATTTACTAGTTTTTTAAAGAAAACATTCTGTAAAGGATGGGTTCAAAATGTACGCCCGTCTTTGCCTCAGGCCTAGCATTTGTTTGGCAGCAGGCATCGGAAAGCGGGGTGGAGGGGAGAGAGGAACCAAACCAGGAAGTCTCTCTTTTTTTTCTTTCATGGCAAGGTTAAGAAATTATCGGGATCCAGTGATTCTTCAGTAGCTGTAGAGGATTCATTACTTGGGTTTCACAGGAGCAGACACAAAAGACACTGGATCCGTTTGGACTTCAGCGTCAGACATCCGTTTGGGGTTCTGTTGAAGGAGAGAGAGAGAGAGAGAGATTTAGTGCTTAAGTATGATTATTCTGGAGTCTTGCATGGGCATTAAAAATAAAACCCCGTAGGCCTCTTTGCACATACGATGAATCGGCTGTAGTCAGAGCTCTGTTTTGCACATAAAAATTGATAGTATGGTAAGTCAAAGTCTGTGTCAAGGAAAGATGAGTTCTGCAATGTTATGCCATCTGGTTTAATTTTATACAATTGAATCTGTTCTTACTAATTATGGAGGGTAGAGGTTGGAACGGAGCTATACCAGCTCTGAAGCTCTATCACCTTGTTCCTCTGGAATCTCATTCAGTTTTCTCCCTGGCTCCTGTTATTTCAACAGGCATTGTTCATTAACCTTCAGGCATAGCTTTGCAGGCATAAGGTCTAGAAACCTATTTTTAATAATAATAATAACAACAACAACAACAACAATAATAATAATAATAATAATAATAATAGTAGTAATAATAATAATACAAAAATGATTCTACAGACATTCTGTATTGTTTATCTGTGTGTGTCTGGAATCACAAGATATATACAGCTCTGGGTCAGTATGCAAAAGCTCCTGACATAATGCATTTCTTGGCCACTGAACACTTTTTTGCTAGTGGATTGCTTTTATCCTTTCTGAACTGACCCTGCAAAAGCCTGTATACCCTAGGTTTGATGTGCACTGCATGTTATCAGGAAGAAGAAGAGATTGGATTTATACCCCGCCCTTCACTACCCAAGGGAGTCTCAGAGCGGCTTACAATCCCTTTCCCTTCCCCTCCCCACAACAGACACCCTGTGAGGTAGGTGGGGCTGAGAGAGCTCTCTCGAGAACTGCCCTTGAGAGAACAGCTCTGAAAGAATTTAAGGCTGACCCAAGGTCAGGCCAGCAGCTGCACATGGAGGAGTGGGGAATCAAACCTGGTTCTCCAAGATTAGAGTCCACACTCTTAACCACAACACCAAACTGGCTCTAGCTACTTTAACTCTAATACATCATTATTTCTGATCCCCCTTACAAAAACAATAAAATTCCACCAGTAGTGTTTCCACCTGTAAGGAATGTTGAACAGAAGATTCTGGTGGTACCCAAGTGGGACCACGAGGAACAGTTTTAATAGCATATAAAAGGTGGTGGGTTGGATCCTACCAGTCTGTTCCAAGGGTGACAGTGTGTTTCTCATGCACGGAGCATATTGCAGACGGAAGAGCCTCCTCTGCCAGTAAAAGGCATCTTGGGGTCAGTACAAACTTCCTTAAGCAGAGGAACACCTCAGTCCTAGTGGATCAGACTGGCAAGATTCAACTAGGGTTGCCAACTCAGGTTGGGAAATTCCTGGAGATTTTGAGGTGGAGTCCAGGAAGAGTGGGGTTTGGGGAGGGGAGGGGAGGGACCTCAGCGGGGTATCATGCCATAGAGTCCACCCTCCAAATCAGCCATTTTCTTCAGGGAACTGATTTCCGTCACCTGGAGATCAATTGTAATTCCAGGAGATCTCCAGGGCCCACCTGGAGTTTTGTAGCCCTAGATCCAACCCATAGTCATTATATTTCCATTTCAACAATGCCTACTACTCAATGATTTACAATCAGAGGACCCTGCCCAATGGCTCACAATCTAAAATGCCAACAGCCATGTTCTTCAGTGACACAGAAAACATGGAAAGTGATAATCGAGCGCTGGATGTTGTGTCAAAGTTGCAGAGCTTTAGACAGAGTCTGGGGTGGGGCTTTGGGGTTTCAAAGATTAGGTCTGAAAACACTTGTGTTTTAAGTGCAGGCCGGTATGAATTAGGCAACACATACTGATTTATGTAGGACTGGTTTGTTTGTCGGGCTTAAATTGTACTGTCTGGCTCCTGTTTGTGTCATATAAGGCATACGCAGTGGATTTTAATGGAGTTGGGCTCACTTGCAGGGTCATTTCGATGCTCTATTCCTAGAAGTATGATTGCTTAATATAGCCCACAGGCAATATAGACTTCCTTCCAGACATCCTGCTAGCAGGAGATAGCATTCTACATAAATGTCACAAGTCTGGAGAACTCATTCTAAATTCCATCAGCATCCAATGCATTAAAAAAAAAAGAAGAAGAAGATTGCCAGCATTTGAAATGGAGTTGATAGAGGTTGGGATCAGACAATACTTTTCCAGAGAGCTGAAAACGGTCTGGCGCAGCTATCGTTGCCAGCGGTATGCATACTCATTTCTGTTATTCCTTTATCCTCTCTGATTAAAATAGGTTCTGCGGATCTTTGAAGCACATCAATGACGGCTTTATCATACCACTTAGGTCTCTATCTGCAAAAAAGAGAACACTGTCTTTCGGCAGACTGAATACTGCAGCTGTCTTTGAGAAACAGAGGAATAGATTTAAATCATTGATAGCCTGAGTTGGGGTGTGTGTGTGGAATTGGCGGCTGCTGTTCAAAGTGCAACCAAGATGAACTTGCAGGTATGAACTCTACTTACACCAAATACAGTCCACTCTAACTTGCTAAATGCATTAATTAACATGATGCGTTGCTGTGGTGTATCCTGTTTTACTACCCAGTTTATAAACTGGCTTGGTAGAGACGTAATGCCACCACATGGTCGGAGCTATGTGAATAAGGCTGGAATAATATGTGGGCTTGCAACTCCGTCTGCCCCATATACACTAGCCTAGACAGACATTCTGGTCACCACACCTCAAAAAGGATATTATAGCTTTGGAAAAAGTGCAGAAAAGGGCAACTAGAATGATAAAAGGCTTGGAACACTTTTCCTATGAAGAAAGGTTAAAATGCTTGGGGCTCTTTAGCTTGGAGAAACGACGGCTGAGGGGTGGCATGATCGAGGTTTATAAGATCATGCATGGGAGAGAGCAGATTGAGAAAGAGGTACTTTTCTGCCATTCTCACAATACAAGAACTCGTGGGCACTCAATGAAATTGCTGATCAGTCGAGTTAGAACAGATAAAAGGAAGTACTTCTTCACCCAAAGAGTGATAAACACACGGAATTCACTGCCACAGGAGGAGTCGGCGGCTACAAGCATGGACAGCTTCAAGAGGGAATTGGATAAGCATATGGAGCAGAAGTCCATCAGTGGCTATTAGCCACAAGGTATAGATAGGAACTCTCAGGCTGGGGCAAGTGATGCTCTGTATTCTTGGGTGCTTGGGGGGGGGGCAACAGTGGGAGGGCTTCTAGTGTCGTGGGAGGGCTTCTAATGTCCTGGCCCCACTGCTGGACCTCCTGATGGCACCTGGTATTTTTGGCCACTGTGTGACAGGGTGATGGACTGGATGGGCCATTGGCCTGATCCAACACTGGCTTCTCTCTTACGTTCTTATGTCTACATAGGCACTCACCATGTGGGGAAGGAGAAAGGGGAGCAGCCTGTTAGCCTTGCCCCTTGCCTCCATGCAGTCACCAAGTGGTCTGAATTGGGCAAAAGCATGGAGGAAGTCCCGGCACATTACCCCCTTCCCATAATCAGCGATGCTAATTTTGGAACATTGCTGGGTGTGCATTTGCCCCATGTGGACCAGTCAGCCATTGCATGGAGGTGAGATGCTCAGGCCCAGTCTCCATCCCTGCAGCCAGTGCCCACATGGAGGGAATGTCTGCCTAGGACTGCTCTGATCCCCTTCTTTCACCCCTTCCTGTGTACAGCAAATCACAGCTTCTTGTGACTTCCTAATTAGCAAAACAAAAACAACAACAACCCAACAACCCACAGTTTGTGCTCGCCCTGCAAAGCAGAACTGCAAATCTCAGTTTGATTGTGTTTTGTAGTTTGGCTTGAGACGGTGAGCCCAGCCTTAGCTTTCTGGTTCAGATGTAAAGTTTCAAACCAGGAAGGGAGAGAGAGAGAATCAAGGGGGAGGAGGAGAGAGGAGATGAGCCAAAGGGTTGTTTTTGGTGCCTGTGGGTGAACCAAACCGTAGCTTGGTGCTACCTCTGAGCCCACCCACTGTCTCACTGATGAACATGAGAACATAAGAAGAGCATTGCTGGACCGGACCAGCGCTCCACCTAGTCCAGCATCCTGTCTCACACAGTTCCTCTGGAAGTCCAACAACAGGGCACAGAGGCACTGAGAACTTCAGCCCCACCAGGAAAAAAAATTGCCCCACAAGCCACAAAATCTAGGCTACGGGCCTCGCAGCGACTCTCCAGGGTCGCAGGTTGAGGTTAGGCTTCCTACCTGATCCTTGAACCCAGGATCTTCTGCACACCAGCCAATACACTAACCTTTTCCCATTTGCAATCAGACCTTAATGACTTGGACCCTAGGCTCTACTACTGTGCTACGGCCCCTTCCCTGACAACGTACTGTGATTCCTTGGCTTGCAAAATGATGAGTGATTCATGTCCATGTGATGCGTGATAAAGTTCAGCTCAGTGCTATCAATGAAGAATAAAGGTGGGGTTTTACTTCCACTTGTGCAAATTGTACCTCTGTTATTGGCTGCTTCTCTCACAGACTTAACCCTTCAAATGCCCTAAAAGGACAATGGAGGCCAGAAATGAGCACCACTTAAGTCCAGTGGCTGTGATGATTTCATGTCAAAGTGCGTGTGCTGAGCACCGTTCATTGCTGGATAAGGACCATCATGGGATGTACAACGTTGTGTAAAGAAGTATTTCCTTTAGTCTGTCATGAAACCTGGCCATTGTAAAGAAGGTAACAGGATTTTTCAGGTACTAGCTTTTTCAAGAATTTGATTGACCATTACAAAAAAAAAGTGTGCTTCCAAAAGGCCTGAACATATTACACCAGGGAGGAAGTCCTCATCCAGCAATGAACAGTGCTCAGCACACGCACTTTGACATGAAATAATCACAGGCATAGAACACCTTTAAAAGGGGATTGGATAGATTCATGGAGGACAGGTCTGCCAGTGGCTACTGGCCATGGTGACCAATGGGAACCTCCACATTCAGACTCTGAATCCCAGTGCCAGGAAGTCACAACAGAGAAGGCCTCGGCGTCCGTGCCCTGCTGTTGGCCCTCCAGGGGAACCATTTGGCCTCTGCGTGAGAAGGGATCCTGGGCCAGATGGACCCAGCAGGGCTCTTCTTATGAGCGGGGCAGTTCTAGCAGGTCTCGGAAGGTCTCAGTCACACGACTCTCTTGTCTCGCTAAGATCCTCTGGATTAGCAACGCTCGCCTCGAGGGAACAAGCAAAAAGCTCCATGGGTCAAACTCAC
>NW_015172594.1:71611-202907 GCF_001447785.1 Gekko japonicus | reverse complement strand
TGACGCTACGCATCGCTCTGGCAACGGGGCTGTTTGGAGTTCCGTTGCCAGAGCGACGCGTAGCGTCACATCCTGCCAACAGCGGTGCAACGCGTATCGCTGTCCCCCACGGCAGGGATCCTGTGAAGACGCACGGATCCCCCGCCGCGGCTTGGCAGCCCTAATTCAGACTGAGGCAGTGAACCTCTGAATCCCAGAGCCAGGAAGGCAACATCAGGGGGAAGGCCTCAGCCTCTGTGCAGAAAGAAAAGCCAGAATTCTGAGGAGGATGATTCAGCTTAGCCTATTAACCATCTAGCCGACAGAGAGCTGTTACCAGGATAGATCTCTAAAGTGCAAGCTGTCAACCACTTTAGATGACAGTTCTCAGCCGCTGCAAGTTAATCACTCCTGCCAGCCTAAGCAACAATTCTGAGAACAAGCCGGCAGGTGGGGGTGATGACATCTACAGTCAAGAAAGCTAATTCTTAGGCAGAAAAACGCTCTTAAAGGAGACCAGTTTCTTCATTGATAGCACTGAGCTGAACTTCGAGCATCTGAACCCATATTTAGAAAGGATTCCCACCCCATTCATGTAGATCCCCCATGTAACTTTACCGTATTCCTAAACAGAAGGCTGATCAGAGTTTATTTCTTAAATGTGAAGTCCTGATATTCAAGACCTCAGATGTCTGGAGTGGTTCTGTGCCGATCCTTACTTTTTAAGGAAATGCTGTCACGGCCAACATATCTTCTTATTTGCAAGAAAGGAAGCAGTGAGGGTGGGGAGGTAGAAAAGAGCAGGAGTCCAGTAGCACCTTAAAGACTAGCAACATTTGTGGGAGGGGATGACTCACTTCTTCAGATACAGCAAGGATGGGAGTCCATCTGTCCTGTTTATTGGCAAGTGGGGTGATTTCAGACAGGTGGACTCCCATCTTCGCTGTATCTGAAGAAGTGAGCAGTGACTCATAGTTTTGCCAGTCTCTGAGGTGCTACTGGACTCTTACTCTTTTCTACTGCTACAGACAGACTAACACGGCTACCCGTCTTGATCTGTTTCCATGGTGGGGAAGTGAGCAACTAAACATCAAGAAGGGCTAAGTAGCCTCACTCATATACCTCACTGTAGCTGCGCTTTGCCTTAAAAACCACAACCCTTCTGAAGAAAGAAGCATGGTACTGAATGCCTTGCACTTTTTGTCAAGTGAGAAAAGAGCATGTGAATGGAACAGGCTATGTTACTTAAAAAAAACTTGGAAGTACTAATTGGAAAAGGAATAGGCCTTCAAGTTTCATAAAAGATATCTATACCAGCTATTAGGCAGCAGTGGCTTAGAGGTTAAGATGCTGAGCTGCAGACCGGAAGGTCTGTAGTTCGGCTGTTCGAGACCCGAATGCCGCATGATGGAGTGAGCTCCCGTCTCTGGCCCCAGCTCCTGCCAACCTAGCAGTTCAAAAGCAAGGAATTCCAAGTAGATAAATAGGTACCGCTTCGGTGGGAAGGTAACAGCATGCTGTGCGCATTGGTGTTTAGACATGCCAGTCACATGACCATAGAAATGTCTTCGGACAGCGCTGGTTCTTCAGCTGGGAAACAGAGATGAGCACCGCCCCCTAGAGTCGGATTTGACCAGCTTTCGAGCAAGGGAAACCTTTACCTTTATACCAGCTATTACCTGCATGCTGATCTTCCCACTAGACAAGAGACTCATGTATTTTTCTACAAAAGTGAAAATCAGTAGAAGTTTCCTGTCCATATTCAAAAGCATCTCACCTTCAGTTATAGGGTGAAAATGGTCGCAATTAATACCATTCTGTGAGTTCCAGGGAGTAACCCACGAAACAGATCTATCTGGTCCCATCTTAACTTTATACAAATATATCCGGCAAAACACAGAAAGTTGCTACCAGCGGCCATGAGCCTGTTCTTGATCACCAGGGCAATGCATTCGAATCCCAATCAATATTTTCAGAGGGGAAAAAACAATTCTCTGAGATCCATACCTGCATACCAACCCGGCAGGCAGATAACTCTAATGGTGAGGCAACCCAAGAGAGCTGTTTATTAGAAAATCCTGCAGGAGGACGAACCTGGTAGATGCATATTTCTGACAGCAACAGAAATATTTTGTTGTTGTTGTTGACTTGCCGGGCAGAAAATACTATAACACACGTGTAACACTTCTGCCGCTACACCGGCATAAGGAATGGATCCCAGTGCCCTGCCTTGCCCACACAAGAAAGGTTCCCGGCACTGCGGCTACGTGCAGATCGTGAAAGAAAGATGAAAGGTAACGTACAAGGCCCTTAAAAAACCCTCCGAACGACTGTCGCTTGTCTATCCTCTTGGGAGTGTTCTCCTTTGCTGCGTCCCCTCCGTTCCGAAGGGAGTCCGTCTCGGCTCTTTCTTGCTCCCGGGGTTCTTGCTGCTCGCTGACTTCCAGTTTGCTCCCTTTCGGCACGTTCAGTGTCTCCGTTGAGCTCTCTTTGCTCCGCGCACCTGCAGGTTCTCTGCTCTCAGCCTGGGCAAAGGGCCTGTCTGGGAAGTCCAGTGTCTAAAGCAGTTTCAAACAGTAGTTATTTTTTTTTAGAGTCAGAAATGCATTTGATTTGGCAGGAGGATCCCCAGTTAAGCAAATTAAAGTTTGGCCCCTTGACATCAACTGGGTGGAAACCCAAGGCTGGTCCCAAAATATTTTGTGTTCCCTAAGCAAGATTGACCTATTGTCTCCCTCCATGTTGCCAATGCCCATATCTGAGCTGAGTCCCTGTGTCTCTGGGGCTCGGCTCAGACACAGGCCGGGGCAGCGTGAGTCTGGAGGCAGTGCCCATCTTCTCCTGCTCTGTTGATGATTAGCAGCAATCTGACCCCCCTGGTTGTATCCGCCTGCCCCCAACCTTATTGTGCCACCCCAAGCCATTGTTTAGGGGGCACGGCTAGAGTACCAGCCCTGTGGAAACCACATTATCCAGTATGTCTGAAGTGTTGATCCTGAACGGGTTGAACTTGGATGTGAGCCCCGCTGAATTCTCTGGGACTGACTTCTAAGTCAATGTGTAGAGGATCAAGTTGCACCACATATGAAAAAGGAGTTTATCCTGCTGCCCTTTCTCACACGAGTAGCCCCTCACACAATGGCTGGGGTTGCTGGTGTGAATGAAACCTGCACCATCTGCAGAGCATTTCTTTATACACATTTCTTTATTTCTCTTATTTCTTCCTGCACAATGAAAAAAGAAGGAAAAAAAGACAGTTGACCTAGGGCATGTCCAGAAGGCTCTTATCTGGGCAGCTGACTGTGCTATTTTAGCATTTCCTTATAGTATGGATGATGACAAATAACAATAGTTATGGTTGTTGTTCCTGGGGTGGGGCCGTGGCTCAGTAGCAGAGCATCTGCTTGGCATGCATAAGTTCCCAGGTTCAATCCCTGGCATCTTCAGTTAAACAGATCAGAGAAAGATGATGGGAAAGACCCCTTCTTGAAACCCTGGAGAGCCTCAGCCAGCCAGAGCAGACAATACTGATTTTGATAGACCAAAGGTCTCAGCGTAGGACAGCTTCACGTGTTTGTGGATATAAATGCTTTAGAGTGTCCAAATCACCTCACACGCATTCTCTCCACAATTAGCCTTAAGAGACCCACAATACAGCAACTCCATCTGTTCCATACTACAGATGGGTCACTGAGATAGGGTCTCGTTTAAGAATACAAAGGCTGAGATTAAATTTGAATGGGGGACTTCCTTGATCACGATTGAGGATTACACCATGCCAGCTTCCATTTGACAGCTGTACAGGATGCCCACCCCAATGCCAGTGGTAAGGGACAAGCATCGGGTATGCACTGATCTTGACTGACTTCAAGCACCAGTCTTCCTTGGGGAAAAGATACTCCGAGACAACCTCCCCTATTCCTCAGAGCATGTTGCTCAGGACCAACCCGGAGCCCAGGAGGTAGCCATCTGGACACACCCCTCAAGATAGAAGCTTGGATCCTATGAACCAGTTTGGCACATGATAGATTGTCTCTGCTGCACAGCATGCTTCCTCTTGCGCTAGGACTTCCATCTGAGCAAGATCAATTGTTTCCAACCAGCCTGGCACGAACAGACGTGCTCACGCAAGAGGAAATGCGCTCTGCGGCGGAGACTATCTAATGCATATGGAGCTCCTTCATAGGATCCCAAGCAGGGACGTTTTCCACATTCATGCAACACCATCACCAAAATGGTATAACAATGTTCTTCTCATCCCAAGCCAAGAAGCAAGAAACCAAAACAGAGGAGGGCGGGGAAGGAAGAGATTCGAAGGACAGCGGATACACAGCACCAAGTTACAGAAAGGAAAAGTGATCTGAACAGATTTCCCCCTGTGTAAGATTAAAAATACTCCACCAGAAGATTGACAAGCCATGATCTGATCAAGGAAATCCAGTGCCACAGAACAGTCTGCATAGAATTGCAAACAGAGAAAATGTGATTCCCCCCCTCCCTTAAAGC
The DNA here is from genome assembly GCF_001447785.1 of Gekko japonicus. Classification (NCBI taxonomy): domain Eukaryota; kingdom Metazoa; phylum Chordata; class Lepidosauria; order Squamata; family Gekkonidae; genus Gekko; species Gekko japonicus. Next base: position 198,422 of record NW_015172594.1, on the reverse strand, counting down.
AACAACTATTACCAAGCAATTTATTACACCAAAGAAAGGAAGAAAAAAAAGAGCAGGACACGGACAGAGCTTAAGGTTTACAAGATTTACAGTGATACAGTTTCCGAAAGAACGAGAAAACGAGTGGCACTGTTAGTATTTCTGCATTCCAAGATAGCAGTGTGAATTGTTTTGGCCCTACTAATTATTATTTATCCCTTCCCACACTCCAGTCTGTATCCACCAGTCCTGGATGTCACGTCCAAGTCAGGCACCGAGAAGCAAGTCGTTGTGGATCCTGTCCAGCATTTCCATGGGTAGAAGGATCTTCCATTTGCATACTGTGAGTTTCCTTCCTCCCCAGTCCCACTGTAGCACAAATTGGAGTGCTTCAGGCTATGATGGGAACTGAGTGGCAAGAAAGACGGTCTGTGGATGGAAATCCTTCCACCCATGGAAACACTGCACTGGGTCCAAGTCACAGACTCTCCAAAAGTGGCTCTTAGCTGGCGCGACTCTCAGTATTTATAGAAATGAGATGTGTATGGGAAAACATCAAACATTCCATTTTATTATCATCATATCTTATATCTAATAGTGTGAGCCCATCTGTGGATACTTAAATCCATAGATTGGGGCCACACTGACAGAAAACAGTTCTGCAAACCCGGGGGTCCCTTGACTTCCTCACTGGTCTCCCATCCAAATACTAGCCAGGGCTGACCTTGCTTAGCTTCCAAGATTTGTCAAAATTGGGCTAACCTGGTCTATCCAGGTCAGGGCAGTTTTACAGCTCAATCTAAGCTCACTGAAATCAGTCAGAATAAACTGAAGCAACTCTACATAAACCTACACTGTTGATTTGCTAGAGCACCATTCCTTGGTGTATAAAACATCTGGTTTGATAAAAAATTATAGACTGCACAACCCTCTTTGGGAGTCTGCATGGACAGTGAATTCATTAAAAGCTATGGGTAATGAAAATTTCCTCCAATTGGTACCTCCAAACCAGTCCTTCTTTAATGTGCAGCATTGCTAGCTACAAAATGAACAGTTATTTTGGTCAAAGTTTTGACTAAAGTTCAAATGTTGGTTAGGAGGTTCAGAACGGGCCTCGGAGTTCCCTCTTCTGAGCCCTTCCTCTCTGGCATGCAAAGACCATTTCCACAGTAGTGAAATTCCCCGCATTGATGTTTTTAAAACTGCCATTTCCACAGTAGTGAAATTCCCCGCATTGATGTTTTTAAAACTGCGCATTATGCAAAACCTTCCGCAGTAGATTTTTCCTCACCAGGAGCAGTGCAGAAGTTTTCTCCTTTTTACCCTGCATTTCTGTAATCCCCAGTTTTAGTGAGTTCCAAAAATATGGTGTAAGAAGGAAAACACTTTGAGTCTGTGCCTGGTGAGGAAAACAACTACTGTGGAAATTTCACATAACGCACAGTTTGAAAAATGTTAGTGCAGGGAATTTCACTCCTGTGGAAATGGGCAAAGACCCTTTCTGCGCTCTCCTTTTAATCCATGTTCACCGCTGTGTCCTCCAAGCAATTCTGCACTAAAATCAAATTCAACCTTCTTTTTAATCCAGATTTTCCCCCCATTCTGCGCTAAAATCAAGTTCAACCTTTTAATTCTGGTTCCCCCCACCCCCCATTCTGCATTACATGGCTACAAGCATGGACGGCTTCAAAAGGGAATTAGATAAGCATATGGAGCAGAGGTCCATCAGTGGCTATTAGCCACAAGGTATAGATAGGGACTCTGGGGCAAGTGATGCTCTGTCATCTTGGTGCTTGGGGGGGGGTCAACAGTGGGAGGGCTTCTAATGTCCTGGCCCCACTGGTGGACCTCCTGATGGCACTGGTATTTCTGGCCACTGTGTGACACAGAGTGTTGGACTGGATGGGCCTTTGGCCTGATCCAACATTGGCTTCTCTTATGTTCTTATGTTTATGTTGTACATTCCCTCCATTCAGTGGGCAGCCCAGTTTCAGCTTGCTGTTGCCCCGGGTTATTTGGATGCTGCTTTGCCCTGGACTTAAATTGCCTCAACTCAAACACTGAAAAAATCCGGAGTGGCAGGCAAATGTGGAAGGGACCAAAGTCTCCCCACCCGTGCCCCCTTTCCTGCCTCACAGTGACATTAATTACAGTTAATTTCAGCATGTCTCTTATTTCAGCTGAAGATAATGGGGATGTCAAGAAAAGCTTCAACTGGAGTCATATGTTCAGGATGTCATTTTGCCAATGTATCAGCCAGAGTACCAGTAGGTTTTCCCCAGAATATCAGGAAAAACAATATAGGTAGATAATCTGTGAGACATTTCCATATCAATGTTTTAAAGGCTGAAATTGACACTTTTAATATTGATGGAAGCGAGATCGGGAAATACAAAATGAAAGCTATAAATAATGAACCATACGTTCATCCCTCTTATTGTTAACGGGAGATCTAGACCTGACAGCCTGTCTCAGCTCATAAGCAGTCAGTGCTTCCCGAGCAAGGGAAACCAGATTAACAGGATGACATGTTTTTCCTATGGATTTCTTCTCACGTCAGCCCCAGAGGCTGAAGGAAAGATTCTCTCTGACTTCAGAGCTGAGTCAGTCAAGCTCCTGAAATCTTTGATTTATGACATTTTAGCAAAGACCCAGCAAATGAGACGGGAGAGGGGGCTGGCCCCACACCAAATGGAATGCTCCAGAATGGGACACTAAACAGATTCGACTGCTGTTCAGTGACCTCTTCCCCTTCTTCACTTGCCTACCCCGTTGTCACTGTAAGGTTAAACGGCAGTGATTAGGGAGGGTTTCCCTTAGCAACTGGGAAGGGTTGCAAGTCCTGAAGTTGGAAATGGGCCATGCTAATGGGGGTGGTGGTGGTGTTCCCCTGTTAGGGCCTCGTGCCAGTTCAAGGGCTCCTTTGCAAAGCTACTGCAAAGGGACCAGTCGGCTGAACAGGCTGCTCATCCGTGCCACCTGTGCAAAACTCGATGCTAAAAATGAAATATGCATTGTACTCAGCTCTTCCTTTGAAGAAAACTAGCAGCCGCAGGCATGCCCGCCACACGGTCTTTGGCTACGGGCCAAATAGTTCTTTCCCCGGACTGCTATCGAATGGGGAAGGGGTTGAAACTCCTTGTGCACCACAAAGGGAGCTTTGACTCTTGAGAGCTTATAAAGTAAAGGTAAAGGTTCCCTTGCTCGAAAGCCAGTCGAATCCGACTCTAGGGTTGCTTATCTCCGTTTCAAAGCCGAAGAGCCAGTGCTGTCCGAAGACGTTTCCGTGGTCATGTGGCCGGCACGACTACACACCAAGGCGCACGGAACGCTGTTACCTTCCCACCGAAGTGGTACCTATTTATCTACTTGAAATTTCTTGCTTTCGAACTGCTAGGTTGGCAGGAGCTGGAACTAGAGACGGGAGCTCACTCCGTCATGCAGCACACTCGGGTCTCGAACTGCTGAACTACTGACCTTCCACAGCCTGCAGTTCAGCGTCTTAACCACTTGAGCCACCGCAGCTCCTTGAGAGCTTATACCACCCCCCCAAAAAAACCCCACAAACCCCTTTCGGTTTCTAAGGTGCCACTGGACTCGAATCTAGCTGTTCTTCTGCGCCACGTCACAGCCCGACCCGGAATGGTAACATTACACACAAATGATGTATGACTGTGGAAGAGTTCACAGGTAGGGTCTGTAGACCCCATTCTGTGCACTCTGGTGCATGGAGATCAACCCATAGGCACGTGACCTCTTATGCGGGCAACTTAATTTCAGGTGGGTAGCCATGCTGGTCTGCAGTAGGAGAGCTAGATTTGAGTCCAGTGGCACAAAGACCAACAAGATATCTGGAGTATAAGCTTTTGAGAATTCCCTTGTGCTATCTGATGAAGGAGTGTTGACTCTTGACAGCTTTCTACCCTGGAAATCTTGCTGGTCTTTAAGGGGCTGGGCTTGAACCTTGTCCAAGCAATGTAGAGGGCTCAGCCCGAGGAACCGGGGCTGCATTTTGGGTGTTACATCACACAAAACGAGGTGATGCTATAACAATAATAATGACAAGCCTACTTCTTATGTGCCCCACATTTTATACTGGAGAGATCAGAGTTCTGACTGATTGGCCCAGTGTACGAAGACTGTAGTGGAACAATTCTTAGCTTACTAATTTTAGAGATGAGCTTTCACCCCACCCACCCCCCAACCTAACAGAGCCACGATGAATCCAAACATCATTAGGAAACAAAGAATGAATGAAATACAACAGGTCGGAGTATTTTATGAAACGGAGACAGTCTTATCATAAGAAAACAAAGCGAAGGCAGGGTCGGTTCTAGGTAGATGGTCACCACAAATGTCAGCGCCTGTTGAACCTGCCACTACTGGGCCGGTCTGCACAGTCCGCTGATTTGGACCTCGTCGGCAGGGGTACGGGCCCAGGAGGTGACGCCGCTCCCCTCCTGTGCCACGGATACCGCGGAGAGAGCTGAACCCCAGGAGGACATCAGTTCCCTCCTCACTGTGCCACCCCCAGCAGTTGCTTGGGTGGCTTGGCTGGAGAACTGGCCCTGAGTAAAGCTCTGAAAGTCAAGTACAGCTGAGCCCATCACCAAGGCAAGATTGGAGCCGGACACTTACTTGCTGATCAGGCGCTGGGCCATTTACCTCTTCTGAAGGGGTTACCCCTGCATCACCTCTGACTGACTATAAAATAACAAAGGATGATATGCATTTCTAGAGTGCTTCTGTGCAATGCCCCCTCTAAGCTGTGGAGTCTTGTGAGCGAAAATTCTACTTTGTGAGCTACCGGCATTAAAGTTGTGAGCGAGCAATTTGGCTGCTGCATAAATTAGTTTGCTCTGGAGCCCTCCTTCCTGAGCTAAGACAAAAATCTGTGAGCTGGAGGCTAAAAAACTGTGAGCTACCTCGCACTAACTCAGCTTAGAGGGAACAGTGCTTCTGTGGTAATCAGTTCAAATTGGGTGTCTCTAGGCAGGTCTCTGTGTCTCTTTTTGAACTCGTAAAGGGAGAATGCTCGGGGACTGCCTAGCCCTTCCTCCTCCCACCCTGGAGAGGTTCATAGAATCATAGAGTTGGAAGGGACCTCCCAGGTCATCTAGTCCAACCCCCTGCACAATGCAGGAAATTCACAAATACCTCCTCCTCCACACCCCCAGTGACTGCTGTTCCATGGCCAGAAGGTGACAAAAAACCTCCAGGATCTCCAGCCAAACTGGCCTGGAGGGAAAAAAAAGTGGCGATCAGCATTTCTCTAGGCATGTAAGAAAAGGCCACAAGATGTCTGGACTTGTCCCGTTTTGATTTGGTTGGGGACTCCTCCCTTCTTCAGCACACATGCCCCTTTAAGCCACCTGCAGCTCTGAGAAGGGACAGATCCTTTAGACAAGTCCAAGTAGAGCTCATTGGGAGGATTCTCCCAGTGCGTGGCATGAAAGGTCAATGGGCAAGAGAGCCCATAAGGTCTTTGGCCTTGAGATTTTGAGGGCTCATTCTCCACCTCAGGAGAGGAGGCGGAAGTCTCAGGACCATCAGCTAGCCCATACGACTTCCTGTATGTGGTGACGAGTGCACATATACACTGCAGGAGAGAGAGGCAATCATCTGGTATCGACAGCTCAACGACATTGTAATGTTTAGTGTATAACTGATTCCCATGTTATTTGCAAAGTGCTTTTGATTGGTAAATGGCCCACCTCTTCAAAGTCACAAGATTGTTGACGACATTCCAGGACACCATACAGCAGTGTGTGGAAATGCTGCCGCCCTTAGTATCGCCATTCAGTGTGATGTCGTCAGTCCCTGCCCTAAGATATCATCACCCCGTGACTCAGAGCTTGGCATGCTAGGGACCTGGCCAACTCTCGCGCTCATAGGGGAACATCAAGTGCATGAAGCCCAGGCTTAATCTCCAGCATCCCCATTTGAGGATAATGGCAACCTGCTGGTGGAAAGTGTTGTCAAGTTGTTGTCAACTTAGGGCAACCCAATAAGGTTTTCAAGGGTAGAGACATACAGAGGGGGTTTGCCATTGCCTGGTTCTGCATAGTGACCTTGGACTTCCTTGATGGTCTCCCATCCAAATGCTAACCACAGCCGGCCCTGCTTCTAAGAACTGACATGATCAGGCTAGGCCTGGGGGCCACCTAGGTCAGGGTGCTTTGCAACCTCCCTTTCCCATCACGTGACTACCAAATAGGGAACATTCTTAAAGTGCCCTCATCTCCAAGAACGTCTGTGAGATTTGCCATTAGTTTATGAAAGAGCTATTGAGGAGAAGTAAGTAAAAATAACTGGGCCTTCTGACCTCTCTTTGTAACATTTCCTCCAACCTACCAATCCTTCTGGTGCTTGTAGCTTTAGATACAAATTGCTCTGCCAACTAAAAAGAAGAATTCATGCATCTGATGAAGTGAGCCATGACTCACGATAGCTTGGGTCACAATAAATCCATTGGTTTTCAAGGTGCTGAAAGTCTCACTGAGTTATAACAACAGACCATTTCCAAAGTTACCTATCTGACCTTGGACGTTGTGTCAGAAGGGTGAGTGAAGAATAGAGTCTCTCACATCCCCTAAACAGTGGAAGCCACCATAACAGACATCAGGGGACAACTTTCCCTTCTTTGAAGGCAGGGACATCGCCCAGCCTAATCCAATGGCTATTTTATGGTTCGCTAAAAAACATAACAAGAATAATAGATTTTGTAATAATAGAGAGGGAGTGCTACTGTAGTATCAGAGTCGCTCGTCTGAGGCTGATGATACCATTTCAGGAAGAGTTTTGGAGGCTTCTCCATATAGACCCCAAACACTGGTCCAGTCACAGGTCACCAACGACTGCCATGGCTATCTCAAGAAACTGTACTGAATCGTGGTTAAAGCGTTGGACTAGGATCCGGGAGAACTGGTTCAGATTCCCACTCAGCCAGGAAGGTCACCAGGTGACCTTCAGCCGGCCATTTTCTCATCCCAGCCTAACTCACAGGGTTGTTGTGAGGATCAAATGAAGAACGGAGAACCCCAGACACTCCACTGAGCTCCTTGGAGGAAGGAGGGGATAAAATGGCCAGAGACCGACAGAATAAGCGGAACTGCTTGGCTGCTCACGGAATCTTGGAACATGTTTTATGCTTCTTCCATAAATGTTCAAAAAGCAGCCTGCTTACCAGCTTAAAGAATTTCCTCAGGTTTGTTTTGGAAGGCTTCTCCTCTCCTTTGGACCTTGTTTCTGCGGCTTCCAGGCTTCGGCCCTCGTCTCTGGCAGGAGCTTCGGGGGAGGCTTCCACTCTCTCTGTGTTGATCACCTCAATGTCATCCGTCGGAGTCTGCAGATCATTGGCAGCAAAGGTGTGGGGTTAAAAAAAAATGTTATACAAGTAATTCATCCATGACAACGCAGCTAGATACATCTCTTCTGCAGAATCCCATGCAAAAAAAATAATAATTTCCAATCTCGTCAACATTGAAGAGAACGGAAGAAAAGCCCTGCAGGGTCAGACCAGTGGTCCATCGAGTCCAGCATCCTGTCTCACACAGTGGCCAACAGCAGGGCATAGAGTCCCTAACCCTCCCCACAACTACTTGTTTAATGTTAACGCAAACAGTGTGAGACACTCTCAGGACACTCTGCCTTTACTCTTGAATACAAAGTACTGAGCCATAACCTCCACTGTATATTCATCAGTGATATGCTCTGGGTCAAACCTGAATGGCCTAGTGGTTTAAGAACATAAGAACATAAGAGACGCCAATGTTGGATCAGGCCAAAGGCCCATCCAGTCCAACACTCTGTGTCACACAGTGGCCAGAAATACCAGTGCCATCAGGAGGTCCAGCAGTGGGGCCAGGACATTAGAAGCCCTCCCACTGTTGACCCCCCCCAAGCACCAAGAAGACAGAGCATCACTTGCCCCAGAGCCCCTAGCTATACCTTGTGGCTAATAGCCACTGATGGACCTCTGCTCCATATGCTTATCTAATTCCCTTTTGAAGCCGTCCATGCTTGTAGCTCCCACCACTTCCTGTGGCAGTGAATTTGGCTGCTGCATAAATTAGTTGGCTCTGGAGCCAACTAATGATACCATTACCACTCGGAGTCTCAGAGCATCTTACAAACCCCTTTCCCTTCCCCTCCCCATGACAGACACCCTGTGAGCAGTGTTCCCTCTAAGCTGAGTTAGTGTGAGCTAGCTCACAGTTTTTTAGCCTCCAGCTCAGACATTTTTGTCTTCGCTCATTTAGGATGGCTCCAGAGCAAACTAATGTATGCAGTAGCCAAATTGCTCACTCACAACCTTAATGCCAGGAGCTCACAAAGGAGAATTTTTGCTCACAGGGCTCCACAGCTTAGAGGGAACATTGCCTGTGAGGTAGGTGAGGCTGCTGAGGGCTGCTCTTACAAGAACAGCTCTGTCAGAACTATGGCTTGCCCAAGGTCATCCAGCAACTGTAAGAGGAGGAGTAGGGAATCAAACTCGGTTCTCCCAGATCAGAGTCCGCGCACTTAACCACTGCACCAAACTGCACCAAAACATCAGACAACACATACAGAGAAACCCGGGAAGATGATATCTACATATAAAAAGCACTTAACTGCCACCACTAAACAAACGCTCATAAAAATTGAAATCGAATGGCCCTGCTCGCAGAAAGACTTTGAATAATTTAAACTTAAAGCAATATTTATGCAGTGTTGGATGGGATTTTGCCATGGTGTTTGTTTAAAAAAAACACCCTTACTTTAGCTGTTAATCTCTGTTGCTGCTTCTGCCGTAACACTATGAGCTCCTTCGAGCCAGAAAAACAGTCCCCACTTATTTAGGTGCAGGAATTGCTTCTTGGCACAAAGCAGAACACATCCTCCATAAAGCAGAGACTGTCTTCCAGGAGTTCATTCTTTAAACATTATAGCGTAGATCGGATTACAGCTACTGCAGCTACAGTTGTGGACCAAAATGCATTTGTTTCCCGGGCTGTGTTGATGCAGTGGGTTTCGTTTTGGTAGTGACAATTGTACCCTGGGAGGAAATTCCAGACACCCCTCGGCTCAAAGGAAATGTGGGATCTTCAATAACTCTGAAAACCTAATCAACTCTGGTTTCTCTTCAGATCGCATAACTCTTTTGCCCAACCCAATCAAATGGCTATTTTACATTTTGCTAAAAACATAACAAGAATAATAGATTTTGCAATAATAGGGAGGGAGTGCTACTGCAGAATCAGAGTCGCTCGTCTGAGGCTGATGATACCATTTCAGGAAGAGTTTTGGAGGCTTTGGGTGGAAATCATGCACAAAAAAATCAAAAGTTTTACGGCAATCTGTTTTGAGCTTTGACGGATTAAGCAGAATATAGAAGTGATGCAAACAAAGAACTATTTTGAACATATCTGCTATTGTACTACCTAATGACAGATTCTGAAATGGCATACATTTAAATGTTATTGGGATATATAAGTAAAGCTATTTTTTCCCTCCACGGGAAGTTGTGACAACCTTTCTTTTTAAAATGGTTTTGATATGATGTAATGAATGCCAAGAATCTTCTCAGTTTTGGACTAATGCAGAATATCACGAAAGGAAAATGAGTACCAGTTTCTGCACCAGTTTGGTGTAGTGGTTAAGAACATGGACTCTAATTTGAGAGATCTGGGTTTGATTCCCCACTCCTCCACATGCAGCTGCTGGAGTGACCTTGGGTCAGTCATAAATTCTTTCAGAGCTGTTCTCTCAAGGTCTCTCTCAGCCACACCTACCTCATAAGGTGTCTGTTGTGGGGAGGGGAGGGAAAGGGATTGTAAGGCACTCTGAGACTCCTTCAGGTAGTGGTGGGATATAAATCCAATTTCTTCTTCTTCTTCTTCTTCTTCTTCTTCTTCTTCTTCTTCTTCTTCTTCTTCTTCTTCTTCTTCTTCTTCTTCTTCTTCTTGATTCTAGTGTGATCTGCACAAGGCTACTACCCTTGAAGACTGTACAGAATGTTTAACTAACCCATAATAAGGCAACGAGACTGAATTCTGGTCCACACATAGGAAACATAAAATGCTAATTTTGTATGAGACCCACTGATTGCTTCTGGGCTATTATTCAAGTTGCTGGTTCTTATTTTAAATCCCTTTACGGTGTGGGGCCAGGATATCTGAGGAAGCATTTTATGAGGATGTGCAGGTACCTCCTGGGTTCTGCATGTGTTTTGCTCCCTCTAGTGATTGATTTGGTATACTTGTTTATGTCCAGCCTAAAAACCTGCAGTTTAAATCTGCAGGGAGATACATTGGACATAAGCCAGTGTAATATCAAATCGACCACTAGAGGGAGCAAAACACATGAAGAACCCCCCTCCCCTCCCCCCAGAAGCAGGAGTTTACAAGTGAGGAAAATGAGAATGTGGAAAAGCCCTATATATTTTACAATTCACTATTCTTCTCCGCCTAGGGAATCCCTGCCTGGAAATGTGAGGTATAAATGAATGCAATGCATATCTCCCTTATAAATAAAAGCCGAATGGTGGTGGCACTTCTCTAGAACATTCCACACGCTCCAGAATTGGTTGGTGCCCTGGTGTGTCACTCAGAATCTGTCCCTATCCACTGGCTGCATTGCTTGAGTCTCGCCTCCAACATTCTAAACAGTTTGCTGTTCCTCTCCCCCCCATAGCCAGTCAGAACACAGAGGTTATTTGCATATGCAGCCTCATTGGCCTTTGCCTCGGAACACAGAGGTCGTTTGCATATGCGACTTGATTGGCTTTTGCCTCTAACATTCTAAACAGTTTGCTGTTCTGAGGTAAAATGTGTCCAATCTCCAGGTGAGGGCTGGAGATCACTCAGAATTACAACTGCTTTCCAGATGGCAGAGATCAGTTCCCCTGGAGAAAATGGTGGGCTCTGTATCCTTATATGCTGCTGAGGTGGCCCCCGTATGACCAATGTGACGTAGCAGTCAGGGCTTCAGAGCACAGGAGAGGCTGCAGGTGTGTGTGTGTGGGGGTGGAAAGCTGAAGAGTGAGGGGGAAATAAAGGTAGGTTGATGATTGGCTGGGCAGGAGATAGGGTTGCCAACTCCAGGGATGGCGCATGGAGAGGGTGAGGTTTCAGGAGGTGTGGGACCTCGGACAGGTACAAAGCCATAGACTCCACCCTCCAAACCAACTATTCCCTTCTGGGGAACCATCATTGCCAATCTCCAGGTGAGGGCTGGAGATCACTCAATTAGATCTCGTTGTATTTATTTCCACAACGGGCCTTTTCCCTAGTATATCATATCTAGTATCCACACATACCTTTTTCCAAAAGAATTTACTTAGAGGTGTGGGGGTAGAAGCAGATCTCTCCTTCGTCACCTCTTTTGGGATTTCATTGATGATGACGGCTGGTGCTGGGGGTGCCTGCTGTTGGACTGGAGGTTCCGGGGCTTTTGTACTCTGCTTTGTTGCCGGCGTTTCCTGAGATGGAGGGATGTTTGCTTCTGATTTCACATTATCCGTGGTTACAGCCTGCTCAGTACTCTAGAAGCATGCAATAACAAGAATTTGTAGGACCAAATACAAGGTGAACAATTTTCCACATTGCCAATGGGAAAGATCCTACATGTGATGATAAAGAAGAACAATGTGCCATCAAGTTGCAACTGACTTATGGTGACCCCTTCCATGGGGCGTTCCAGGCATGAGATGAGCTGAGGCAGTTTGTCATTGCCTTCCTCCATGTAGCAACCCCAGTATTCCTTGGTGGTCTCCCATCCAAGTATTGACCCTGGCTGACCGTACGTAGCTCTCAAGCCCTGACAAGCTCAGGCCAAACTAGGCTAATCAGCAGCCCCGTAGCTAGGGAATTTTGGGGGAGGGGGCGTCAGGGGCCCCACCAGCTAATTAAATGAAAGTACAATGCAGGTAGTAAGTTGGAGCACTTTGGGGGCAGCCCGGGAGGGAGGGGGCCCAGAAGAAACACAAGGGGGCCAGGCCCCGTGGGCCCCATGTTAGCTACGGGCCAGCTAATCAGGCTGCTCGCATGTGAAAGGAAGGAAGAAACTGTACCACTGTATCTTATGCTGGTCTATGCATTCATCCTCAGAAACGTCAGAGGTAAATAAGACAGGCTTATGGCAATGATGAAAGTCTCATGGTAATTGAATTCTGGCCACTTGGACCATAAATCTGAAAAGCATAGTAACCTTACTTGCAATTGGAAAGCAGGGCACACATGAGTGCTGTTCAACAGTGTTACTCACTTTGGTATTGGCTGTTTGCTGGACATCTTTCTTTGACTGAAATAGAGAAAACAAACACAAAGTCAAGTCACTGGTAAACCACTACTCTGTACTGGCAAGTGGTGTTTGTGGTCTTCGTTACCTTCAAGAATCCATTATACAGTGCAGCTTCATGCATTTTGCCTGGTGGCTAACATGGTGAGCCACATACATTTAGGTTTTCTGGGAAAGTGAATTAGGAGATGAGATGGAGCATTCATACAAATGGTTAGTACGCAACACACATTACTGTCTGATGAATCCATTGCTTCAGCCACTAATAGAAATTCATGTGCTGTCCTAGTTTTTTAAGGATGGTAAAGAAAATCATTGCGTTAAATGACTTCTACCCTTTGGAAAGAGTTTCCTACAACATTATTTATTATAACCAATGATTACCTTATGATGCCACTCTTTATGTCTTCAAACGTACATTGCTAATAATCTCAGGCACATGACTGAGTTGACGGCCACCACTCCACAGGACACATTAGAAAGTGATATAATGCCACAGTGACTTTGTGGGAATTACTACCACAAGCCAGGAGGGTGTGATACCAAAAATGTCCCAGAATTGCTCATAGTAGCTCCTCCTCACACAAGCGATTTGCTATGAACAAACTGCAATTTCACCCGTATGCTCAAATCCTTAGGCTGTGATCCAGGACAATGCTGACCTGGAACTGAGTTCTGTTCATAACCGTTCAGAACGTAACTCGTTGAAGAGCTAGGCTGTATACTCAGCCTCTTCTGCTCTATCAGCCCTAAGTTGTGAGCCATGCTGTTGTCTCATAGTCCTCCCAGATCTCTTCAAGCACGAGACTCATGTTTCCATGACTAACTTAGGCAGATCATGAGAAGGAGGGTGAGAAGGGTTGCATCAGTGCTTAGTTCTCGTGGTCCTTTCTTACACACCCAGGGAAATGCTGATCACCACTTTGGGGTCAGGCAGCAATTTTTCTCCAGGCCAGCTTGGCCAGGGATCCTGGAGGGGGGTTTATGCCATCTTCTGGGCATGGAAGAGGGGTCACTGGGTGCGTGTGTGTGTGGGGGGAGTATTTGTGAATTTCCTGCACTGAGCAGGAGTTGGACTACATGACCCCGGAGGTCCCTTCCAGCTCTATGATTCTAATCAGTAGGTCCCAAATTACCGTTTTGAGAATTAAAGTCAAAGCACTGAAACATGACTCTTCTCTTTTACAAAGTCTTCCTGTAACACAGAAAGTCTTTCGTTGTTGGTGTTGATTAAAGGCTTTCTCCATCAGTGGAAGCCTCAGTTGATGAAGCTTTAAACCCAGCTTACAAAAAAACCAACACAGGTACTGCCTGTGTAGCTCCAACAACAGAACAATCTTTTCTTGCCTGCCCCCCCCCACTGCAGACCACTCTGCTCCCTGAAATATTGTCCCTGGGGGGACAGTGAGCCCTCAGGAATAGCACAGATGGGCAAGGCTGGGGTGTGCAGTGGGAGAGAGGGAATCCATTGCTCTCAACGGGACTTTGTTGTGGACAGTTCTTCAAGGATGATTGTCTTTGGGTAAAAAGCAACATGCAAATACCAAAACGGATTGCATCCTGATGACATGACTTCAAATCCCAGATATTTAATGAAATTTGACATCATATATTTAATTTGGCCCTAATGTGTGGATCGAAAAATATGCACAATTGGACCACTCATGGCTAGAGTAGATGTTTCTGCATGAGGATGAGCCCACAGGTTTGCAGAAAAATCTTGAATTTAGCAAAAAGATAGAAAAAAACAAAACAAAGAAATTGATGGTTGCCAAGACCTTGTGAGACTAGCTCACAAGATTGTGACAGCAATCACATCACTGATGTGGTCAGTAGTTGCCTCTGCAAACTAAAATGGCTGAACAAGATCTTATGAGGTCTTGGTAGTTTCAAGGAGTTGAGGTGAGAGAACGGGTGGACAGCTGGAATACTGGAGGTGAGGAGGGAAGCAGCGTTGGATCGGAGGCAGGGAAAACAGAGTGAAATAGAGAAAGGGGAGGAAATTTCTCTCCCTTGTGGGTCTCCCACTTGAATATTAATATTTTGGAAATGAAGACATGTACACACAAATTTTTACACACAAATATCCCATCCAGAAATATTTTACTTCTCCTGCAATTCAAATACAGCAATAAACCTTTATCCAGCTACTGGCATCCATGATTAATTGATGAGAAAATTAGGTTTTTTTAGAAGGGAAAAAATATTGGTTTTGTTTGAAGTTAGTATTTAACAAAAAGACCTGAAAAACAATGCTTTCTTGTGAAAAACAGAATAGAATAAAGATGACTTATGAAGTTACAAGTAGGACAAGCGACTGGTAGTTCCTGTTCCCCATCCACCCTATTTCTCCATCATGGGGATATACAGGGAACGGGCACATGAGACAGAGCCTTTTGCATTGTGGCACCTATAATGTAACATTTCCCTTCCCAGGGAGCCTTCGCTGATCTCAGGAATGTTCTGAATGGGTGACAGGTTAAATTTGGTAGTTTGAAAAAGCATTTGGGACAACCAGCGATTAATTGTCCTTGTGTTCTGCCTGGCTATGTTGCTTTTCTCTACTTCTTTTTTAAAAAATGATGCACCGATTTAATTTTTTTTTAAATATTGTAAACTGCTTTCCAATTCTTTCCGGAAAATGGAAAGGTAGAGAATAAATCTTTTAAGAGAATAAATAAGTAGGGACTTGGGAAAGAAGCACAGAAAACAGGAAATGTGAGTCGCGCACCATTTGTGCTCACTCCTGCATCCTGTGACGACTGAAGTGATCTCCAGAGTCAAGCTTCAGTCTTTACATTTGTCTATTGATAAAGATCTGCTTTATGGAGCTCTGCACGAGCAGAGGCTGCTCCACTCACTCCAGCGTTAAGTTTGGTATGGCACACATGGAGTGCCATATGAGCAGATGCTACTCTACTCACCCCAGTGTTAAGTTAGGTGTGGTACGCATGGAGCTCCACATGAGTAGAGGCTGCTCCACTTATACCAATGTTAAGTTTGGCATGGCACATATGGAGCTCCACATGAGCAGAGGCTACTCTACTCACTACATTGCTAAGTTAGGTATGGCACACATGAAGCTCTGTGTGAGCAGAGGCTGCTCCACTCACCTCAGTGTTAAGTTTGGTGCAGCATACATAGAGCTCCACATGAACAGAGGCTACTCCATCCATGCCAGTGTTAAGTTGGGTATGGTACACACAAAGCTCTGCATGAGAGGAGGCTGCTTCACCCACTTCAGTGGTAGGGAATGCTCTGCAGAGGCTGGAAAGACACATGTGGTGGGAAGATGTTGCTTCTCTGTCTTGTTTGTTCAGCCTTCCAGATGGAACTGGCTGGCCTGTTTACACTGGGAACACATACTAGCTGACATCCTGTCCTGTTCAACATGATTAGGGCTGCTGTCTTAAAATTGTCCCCAAACAGGGTCTGGTGCTCACAACAATTGTGCTAAAGGTAAAACTTAGCCTTTTTAGCAAGACGTGTGATTTCCCCCCCCCTTTATAAAAATAATATCAAATATAACACAGTTTTACAAGATCCCCCTAAGTGTCTTTTCCACTGACATTCCACTACAAATGAATGAACTTTATTACACAAGCCCCCTACTCACAAAAAATTCCATGTGGGTGTCGAACTGGAATTTTCGCATGAGGTTAATGTTTGCTATCTGCGTCTCAAGGGTCTTTGTCCTTACACATTCTTGTAATGGATACAATGCTGCCATTCTTTCCCTCTGGCCCCCTAATCATCAGTGGGTCAAACTATTGAGCGATGGGCAAATTTAAGAATACGTCGATGGCGTTATATTCAAGAAGTCTAGAACGCCTACCAGAACAAATTTTGCAAAAATCAAGCAAGTGCATTTTACTATTGGTATACTGCTGGAATTGTTTAGAGAATAAGTCTATCAACAGCTAGTAGCCATGATGGCTAGTTGGAACCTCCATGTTCAGAAGTAATATACCTTGGATATTGGCAGTAGGGACAACAGTTGGGAAAGCCTTTACCTTAAGTGCCCTATATGTGGGGGTGTCTGGTTTGCCACTGTGGGGGGGAAAGTACTGGAACAGATGTACCCTGGTCTGAACTGGCAGGATACTTATGTTCTTAGATCTGAATAGATTTTATACCTGCAAACCATATGCAGTTCACGAATTCACACCTGTAAATCAACACTTAGTGGACTCCAGTGTTCCCTCTAAGCTGAGTTAGTGTGAGGTAGCTCACAGTTTTTTAGCTTCCGGCTCACACATTTTTGTCTTCGCTCAGGGAGGAGGGCTCCAGAGCAAACTGATTTATGCAGTAGCCAATCGCTTGCTCACAACTTTAATGCCAGTAGCTCACAAAGTAGAATTTTTGCTTACAAGACTCCACAGCTTAGAGGGAGCATTGGTCCTGACTCCTACCCCTGTACTGTTCGCAAGTGATCAGAATGTTAAATTATTGCTGGAAGGTACAGGAGCAGTTTCTGAAGTTTCCTTCAAACTGCTAGTGAGAGACAGCCTAAGCAGAGGAGTACAGGGTAACTACTTACTCCCCCTCGGTAGAAACAGGCAGAGTATCTTTTCTTTAAAAACAGCATCATTCATATTCTCTTATGGGATGTAACGGATCATGGGATAACTAGGGTTGCCAGCTCTGGGCTGGGAAATACCTGGAGATTTTGGGGGTGGAGCCTAGGGAGGGGAGGGACCTCAGCAGGGGCATAATACCACAGAGTCCACCCTATAAAGCAGCCATTTTCTCCAGGGGAGCTGATTTTGGTTGGCTGGAGATCAATTTTAATAGTGGGAGATCTCCTGGTGCCGCTGGAGGCTGGAAACTCAAGGGACAACTGATATTTGTTTCAGCTTTGAGACAGAGCAGAGAGGACCCAAAATGGTTTACTCCACAATGGTGTGGCAATACACTCTCAACAGGGGATCAGCACCCCCAGAACTGACTGTGGGGAAGAGCAGGGGGCGAGAGAGGGTGCCAAACCAGTGGCCAGCAGGTACATGGCCACAGCCACACATCTCTATCTCAAAGCCAGAAAAACCAGGATCCTCACTGCAAGACACACTACTGTTGCAGTAAGACAAGTGCCTCTGCTCTACTCTGGAACTGTCCAAATGACAATCCCATTTCCGCAAGCGCTAGTAGAGGATCTTCCGCTCTAGATCCAGTTCTGGTTCTACTTGGGCTGGGCAGTGGTGCCGCTGTTGTGCTCCATGAAGAGCAAGTAATTATACAATAAGGTCAATCTAATTCTGGTTGCTGTTTGCTCATTTTCTGTAATCTGCCTCAAGTCTCAGTGAGAAAGGCGAAGTATAGATTTGAATCTTGACCACACGTCTGTCGCGACAGTGGGGCCTTTTGAGGCCTGCCTCCCCAACTTCCTGCCAAGGCCCCACGAGTTCCCCTCCAGCCCTGCCCCCCGACTCTCTGGGTCACCCAGAGGACCCAGGCCTGCCAGGCCCTCACAGAGCTAAAGAGAGGCCCAGGCCACTTCCATTTTTAGCCCCTCCTGCCGAAAACGGGAGGTTGGGAAGGCTAGTATTTCTGTGCCTGTAACTATAACCAAATAAAGAGTTAACATCAAAAGTGTAAATTTGAGGGCCCCCCCCCCAAGAATATGAGGCCCGGGCCAAATGGCCCTGCTGGGCCCCCCTCTCAGAGGCCCTGACTGCCGCCACCCCTTCCCCAAGTGGGGCTTACTCAAAGTGACTTCTCCACCTGCCAGCAGCCCCATTGGCTCCATCCCGGGCTGGCAGTTGGGTGGGAGGGGCTGTGGGTCCCGACGAGCTTTTGATAGTGTTTTCCCTGTAATGTGGGATCTAAACTATGAACAGCACAGATGGATATGGAAAGGTATGGCTTCTGATTGCTTTGTGAAAGGATCTTTTAAAAGGCACTGGATGGAGGGGGGAAATGTCCCCACTATATACCTAACTGGGGAATGTGAAGAAAAGTTATGCTTCATATACATGGAAGCTGATTTTCATTTCATGATATAACCCCTTTTCAGATATTCTAAGTGAATAAGAACATAAGAGAAGCCATGTTGGATCAGGCCAATGGCCCATCCAGTCCAACACTCTGTCACACAGTGGCCAAAACCCAGTTGCCACCAGGAGGTCCACCAGCAGGACCAGAATTTCAGAAGCCCTCCCACTGTTGCCCCCCCCCCAGCATCAAGAAGACAAAGCATCACTGCCTCAGACATAGCGTTCCATCTATACCTTGTGGCTAATAGCCACTGATGGACCTCTTCTCCATATGTTTATCCAATAAAACATGCATGCGGCCTGAGGAGTGGAACTGTGACAGGTAGCTCCACCCCCAGCCTGAATAAATATAAATAAAGCTATTCAAATCCATTGTACACCTATGTGTACAATCTATGAATGAACACATACATGTGGGTACATTGCTGTCCCTGTGGTCAGGAACATCGCATTTTCAGTATTCCTAATTGCATGACCAGAGACCTATGAATACACGCTTGTACATGTGCAGGTTCTGTACATGCCTGCCCACTGACACATGTGGGTTTGGGGCAGAGTTTGTTGTCATAATCCCCCCACCCGCATTCATTCTACACCCTTTAGAACAGTTTGGAAAGGTCTACATTTTTGGAACGTTACACCTTATGACTTGAGACACAAGATATAAATGCCAAGCATTGCTATTTCATTCTTCATTGTTTGTCAGATCTGAGTTCTAGTTAAGGGGAACACACATGTTGTTAGCAAAAAGGGACATGCGATGACACGGGAAATGGTTAGGATGGTGTGTTCGGAGGGTTTTCATTTTTACCGAACCCTGAATTCACAGATGTTATCAATTCCCAGACTTCCGAAACGCTCGAGACACTTCCCTTCCCTTCCCCATCAGGATCTGCTTTTGAACCAAGACACCTGCCAGGATTTTGCCCTTGATGATGAAGTGTCTGATAGAAGCAGCGTTTCATCTTGTGTGTTTAACCAAGACTCATCTGTTGCAATTCAGGGTTCTCTTTGTTGTTATTCTCCAGTACCGACCTTGTGCCTGAACAGTTTGCTAAATGTACTGTGTCCTAATCTGGGGCTGTCTGTTTTCTTTTTCTTGGTGCCTTTGGCATGGGAATCGGCCGTCGTCTTCTCAGCAAGCTGTCCTCCTTGGGTCTTGCCTGCTTGGGTTGCCTTTGTGCGAAACCATTCAAAGTTGAGTCTCCGTTACGAGCTCCATTCTCCCTTTGCTCACCATATACATCAGCGACATTATTATAACATGGTATTGCATCCACAGACAATGCCTCACTGTAGATAATTCTGTATTTTACTGCTTTGATAACCATCATAAGAACATAAGAGACGCCAATGTTGGATCAGGCCAAAGGCCCATCCAGTCCAACACTCTGTGTCACACAGTGGCCAAAAATACCAGTGCCATCAGGAGGTCCAGCAGTGGGGCCAGGACATTAGAAGCCCTCCCACTGTTGACCCCCCCCAAGCACCAAGAAGACAGAGCATCACTTGCCCCAGAGCCCCTAGCTATACCTTGTGGCTAATAGCCACTGATGGACCTCTGCTCCATATGCTTATCTAATTCCCTTTTGAAGCCGTCCATGCTTGTAGCACCCACCACTTCCTGTGGCAGTGAATTCCATGTGTTAATCACTCTTTGGGTGAAGAAGTACTTCCTTTTATCCGTTCTAACCCGACCGCTCTGCAGTTTCATGGAGTGCCCACGAGTTCTTGTATTGTGAGAAAGGGAGAAAAGTACCTCTTTCTTTACCTGCTCTTTCCCATGCATAATCTTATAAACCTCGATCATGTCACCCCTCAGTCGTCTTTTCTCCAAGCTAAAGAGCCCTAAGCGCTTTAACCTTTCCTCATAGGGAAAGTGTTCCAACCCTTTTATCATTCGAGTTGCCCTTTTCTGCACTTTTCCCAAAGCTATAATATCCTTTTTAAGGTGTGGTGCCCAGAACTGCACACAGTATTCCAAATGAGGTCTCACCATTGATTTATATAGGGGCATTATTATATTGGCTGATCTGTTTTCAATACCCTTCCTAATAATCCCCAGCATAGCATTGGCCTTCTTTATTGCAGTCACACACTGTCTCGACATTTTCAGTGAGTTATCCACTACAACTCCAAGATCTCTCTCTTGCTCAGTCTCTGCCAGTTCAGACCCCATCAATGTGTATTTATATTTAGGATTTTTGGCTCCAATGTGCATCACCTTGCACTTGGCCACATTGAACCCCATTTGCCATGTTGACGCCCACTCGCCCATCCTTGACAGATCCCCTTGGAGTGCCTCACAATCCTCACTGGTTTTCACCACCCTGAACAACTTTGTATCATCCGCAAATTTAGCCACTTCACTGCTTACTCCCATCTCCAAATCATTAATGAACAAGTTAAAAAGCAGTGGACCAAGTACTGATCCCTGCGGTACCCCACTGCTTACCACCCTCCACTGAGAAAATTGCCCACCTACACTCACTCTCTGTTTTCTATGAACTAGCCAGTTTTTGATCCATAAAAGGACTTGTCCTTCTATCCCATGGTTTTTGAGCTTACTTAGGAGCCTTTGATGAGGAACTTTATCAAAAGCTTTCTGGAAGTCAAGGTAAATAATATCTATTGGATCCCCCTTGTCCACATGTTTGTTCACCCCCTCAAAGAACACTAACAGGTTAGTGAGACAAGATCTTCCCTTACAGAAACCGTGCTGAGTCTGCCTCAATAGGTTTTGTTCATCTATGTGCCTACTAATTCTTTCCTTAATAATGGTTTCCACCAATTTACCCGGTATCGACGTCAGACTGACTGGCCTGTAATTTCCCGGATCTCCTCTGGAACCCTTTTTAAAGATGGGAGTGACATTAGCTACCTTCCAATCCTCAGGAATGGAGGCAGATTTTAAGGAAAGATTACATATCTTTGTCAGGAGATCTACAAGTTCACATTTGAGTTCTTTCAGAACTCTCGGATGTATGCCATCTGGGCCTGGTGATTTTTCAGTTTTTAAGTTGTCTATCCGTTTATTTTAAAATGCCTTAAGGTACATTGTTTAAAGTGGGGCTCTGGCTCAGCGATTTGCACGCGCGGGGGGCTCAGATACAGACTTTGGTATCTCCAGGGAGCAAGATTCGAGTCCACGAGCACCTTAGAGACCAACAGGATTTTCATGGCATAAGCTTTCGAGAGTCACAGGTCTTATTGTCAGAACGTATCTGACAAAGGGAGCTTTGACTTGTCGGTCTCGAAGGTGGTACTAGAGTCAAATCTAGCTCTTTGACTACAGACCAGCATGGTGACCCTCTGAACCTGTCTTCCAAGTAGCAAGTATTGGAAAGGGTCTTAGAAAGAGTATTGGATACAGCTGCTGCCAGTCAGAGAAGATGGACCAATGACCTGACTCAGTACAAGGCAGCTTCGTATCTTTAACAGCTTGGTACAATTTCCATTGTTATATACTGCTGGCGTGCTTTGCAAACACTCTGCTGATTGGCCGGGCTTTGTGAGAGTCATGAAGCCACTCCCCCCTTTGTGAGAGTCATGAAGCCACTCCCCCCCTTTTCTGCACAGAACAACGCTTTCCAACTTCATCTGCTGAGAAATGCTTGAGCATTGCAGAGGATTTGGGGACAAGATTTAGGACACATGCTCAGATTCTGCAGACCATTGCCTATGTTAGAAGAAACCCAGTAGGGTTTCTCATTCTCAGCACTTCTTGGCAGGTCCTGACCCAAACCTTTTGATGCCTCAAAATGGGTAGCCGTGTTAGTCTGTCTGTAGCAGTAGAAAAGAGCAAGAGTCCAGTAGCACCCTAAAGACTAACAAAACATGTGGCATGACAGGGTATGAGCTTTCATGAGTCTGAAGAAGTGAGCAGTGACTCACGAAAGCTCATCCCCTGCCACATATTTTGTTAGTCTTTTCAGTGCTAGTGGGCGCTTGCTCTTTTCTTTTGATGCCTGTGAGATGGAGCCCCCTTCTTGGGCAAGCATTACCTGTTGGACCTCACTGCTCTTCATAAACTGATCCACACCCAACAACACTATCCCAACCTGATCCACACCCAACACTGCCCTATGGCTGCACAGTTCAAAGTGTCATCAGTAATTAGCTGTCTTTGAAGGAAGCATTTCTGCCATTATTCATTTATTTGCTGCATTTATCGTCCACCTGCCTTGAGTCTGCCAGTATTCCTCATCTGATTAACCAAACCTGATAAACTCTTTGCGGAGGCCAGGAAACCGATGCACTGCTGCAATCCCACTTACTTCAAGAGGATTCGGAAACAAAGGAAAAATTAAGGCATTACCAGTTCCCAAAATAATATAAATGAGTATAACCTAATGGACAGTAGGTTGGATCTCAACCTGGAGAACATGTTCAGCTCTTTGCTCAGTTATGGATAAAATAGAAATGTTTTACTCTCTTGTAGTCCCAGTTCCTTTCCTTAGAAATGGGATTAGCAGTGACCTCTGGGTTACTGTGAAGGCAACACTTGGAACATGCAGAACTACCAAATGAATCCAAGTCAACATTTTCATTCTTACAGTGCGCAATGCTGTTTGCTAAGAAGGGGACCAATCTCACTGACATATAACAGTTGAGAGGTCAGCTCCTCCAACAGAAGGAACTTCAGGCCCTGCTGAGAAGCCTGGAGAATGAGAAACCCTACTGAATTTCTTCTAAGACAGGGGTCATCGACTTACGGCACCTTGGACAGATCTGACCCCCTGAGTAATCCTTTCTGATGCTTCATTGCAAAACCAGGAGAGAAGAGGGCTATGAAGGCAGCTGTGGCTGGGCTAGCAGAGTTTCCCCCCCTATAGCTGTGGCTCAGTTGTAGAGCATCAGGGGAGGGGCTGTGGCTCAGTGGTAGAGCCTCTGCTTGGCATGCAGAAGGACCCAGGTTCAGTCTCCAGCATCTCCAGTTAAAAGGACCAGGCAGTTGGTGATGTGAAAGACCTCAGTGTAAGGCCCTGGAGAGCCGCTGCCAGTTTGAGTAGACAATACTGACCTTGATGGACCCATGGTCTGACTCAGTACAAGGTAGCTCCATATGTGTAAACCCTGTTCTCAAATGGCCCATCAGTAATGGAGGACTCTGCAACTTTCATCAATTACTCTTAGGTCCTGCACTGTCCACATGTCAACAATCCACAAGGATTTTTGTTTAGTCAGTGATTTCCTAGTACGACAATGATGTCCAACCTACAGCAGCCTGGACTTGACCCACACTGGCTGTTGTTTATTCTGTGGGACTGAGTAGATGGTAAACACACTGACTTTAGAAAAGGATCTTGTCTTCTTACTCTGCATTTCTAATACTAAAATCAATGGGAACTTGGCACAGGTAGGACTAGATTACTTGGAAGCAAATATGCTATATGGGTTTGGTTTGCTTTGAATGCAAACACAGCTGGATAATTCAAGAAAGACAGGCAAAATAATTTTTGTGCAGAGCACAGCCACAACATATGTTGGTTGGAACATTCTTTTGGAGCCTGTTTATCTTCCTTTTTAATAATTTCCAAAGGATGTCGAGCTTCAATAGTCTCCCAGGCCATGATATTCTATACAAAGTGGCCCAGGGGCAGGAATGGTCAGCTTTTTAACAAAATTGGCATGAGAAAGCACTATATGTAAAATATGTACATTTAGATATTTCATGTGAAATCCAAAAGAGCCATAACATTTCAGTATACAGCGTATTTCACAAAACTTGAAACTTTTATAGTTGGATCACCAGAGGCCAAGTAATTGCCCCAGTAGCCATAACCGATCAGAAGGATAGCAGCTCTCCATCCCTGATCTAGAGCTACATTTAAAAAAAATATCCTTCCAGTTAATGTAGGGCCCCCCCAATAATTTTAGTGCATGAATACATGCAATAAATAGGATAGTGTGTTTGGAAGTTTGGCTGTTTTGTCTATCTAAAGGCATGCTAAGTATGTGGAAAGTGATGCCAAACTATGTGATTCCTTACATGGAAATTTATAATTAAAGAACAAGGCCAGAGGAAGTTTGCATGAGTGCTAAGGTTGCCAACTCTAGGTTGGAAAATTTCTGCCTATTTGGGGGTGGAGCCTAGGGAGGCCTGGGTCTGGGGAGGAACCTCAGCCATTCAGTCCACCTTCCAAAGTAGCCATTTTCTCCAGGGGAACAGATCTTTCTAGTCTGAAGATCAATTGCAATTCTGGGAGATCTCCAGGCCCCACCTAGGGGTTGGCAATCCAAGTGAGCGTAGGGCCTCCCATGGATCCACACGCATCCATTTTTTGAAAGATGTGCAACCTTCAAACTGAACCAAAATCAAGAAGAATGCCATAGAGTCCACCCTCCAAAGCAGCCATTTTCTCCAGGGGAACTGATCTCTGTAGTCTGGAAATCAACTTTTAATATCAGGAAATGTCCAGCCCCCACCTGGAGGTTGGCAGCCCTACTTGAGAGTCAGCAATGTTTGTCCATAGAATACCAAAAGCCAGAAAGATCCCACCCATCATGTCTAGTGTAGCCTTAAAACCCTAAAAAAAGCTCAGGTCTGCCGCCAGGTATTTCAATTTATTCATTACATTTTTATCCCACCATTCCTCCAAAGGGCTCAGAACAGTGTACGCATAATGTCTGGGAAGGAGTTTGATGCATATGGGCTGCTTTCCATGTGTATGGTGATCACTTGAATGACCAGCAAGTGTTAATGAGCCAATCATATGTCTGATTGAGGAGACTCAGGACTATCCAGAGCTCCTTGGAGGAAAGAGTAGATAGAAGTACAACAAATGAAATGATAATAAATAAATCACAAATCTGATGCCACAAACAGAACTTTTGTATCACATGATATCTACTTAAATGCAATTATTTTCAGCGGAGACAGTTCCCATATGCAGTTGAACGAAGTTTGAGTCCAATGGCACCTTTAAGATCAACAAAGTTTTATTCAAAGTTTATGCTTTCGTGTGCAAAGCACACTTCTTGTCTGAAGAAGTGTGCTCTGCACACGAAAGCTTACACTTTGGATAAAACTTTGTTGGTCTTAAAGATGCCACTGGACTCAAACTCTGTTGTACTGCTTCAGACCAACATGGCTACCCACCTGAATCCATATTTAGTTGATAGATATGCATGAACTAACACTAAATGCACATTAATCCAGATTAGACAGAAATTAGCAAGATACTCACCTTGTCCTCTGACTCACTCTTAGAATCTGCTTTACTTGGAGAAACCTTAGAATTCAAGAAGAAAAATACAATCCATGGAATGTGCATAATCAAAGAAATGAAAATGTGTGAAGAAGAATTGTCTATCTAGGGTCATAAGTGAAAACATAGGTTAAAACTAAGGATAGGCACTGAGGATAGGAAAAGGACCAAGCAGAGAGATAGATGTCTTCTCCGGAATGTTCCTGTGGGCCAGCTGTGATTTTTCAGGCTGCCATCTGCTGGCTGATGCCCGCCTGGCATCAATCAGAACCTGGGCATTTTCTATTGTGGTTCCCTCTCTGTGGAATGGGCTCATTGAAAACATTAGGGGACCCCCACACACACACCTGAAGATCTTCCAGAGGCACTGCAAGTCTTGTCTGTTTGCCAGGGCTTCTGATGTGGTATGAACAGCGGGCATCGTTTAGGGGAGTAGAGAAGTATTCATGATTTTTTTCTATTTTGTTTTAATTTGAAATGTTCTTTTTATAAGGCCCCTTGAGCCAAAATGAAAGGGAGGGTATGAGCGGTTAAACAAAGTTAGGGTATAACTATCAGTGCCATCCTAAGAACCCTTTCCTGGGAGTAAGCCCCACTGAACAGGCTCGAGTAGGATTCTCAGCAAATCTTAGGATTGCTCTCTGTATGTGACATCTTCCTCCTATGCATTTCCACCCATACTTGCTGTAGACCTATTGACCACATATAACCTGGGAGTTCCATGCTCAGAATTTAATTCCCAGGTATGCACTGGCCAAATTTGGATTGGGACCGTGGTCTACAGGGAGAGGGAACTTCTGTGCTTTTTTCCTACTTGAAACACTCCCAGGGATCCACTGTTTCCCTCGTTGGAGAAACACTGATAGGCTACATGTAAGTTTCCCCAGTGGGTCAAACAGCAGTTCCCCAATAGCAACACTTGCATGTCATGGTCCCTATCTGAACTGGATATGCCTAGGAATTAAGTTCAAAGCAAGGAATTTCCAGCCCACATCCAATCAACCAGGACCAGGGCAACTGTGACATTCTGGAACCTATAGGTAGACCCTTGAACCCAAGGAAGAATATACTAGCTGCAATGACAGCTCAGAGCTAAGGCAAGTTACCTAGGTGGGGGCCCATGAAGCCTTCTGCAAGAACAGATTTGACAGATCACAGACAGATTATGAGTGTTTGCCCTCAGAATGGGTGAAATATATTCATGGAGGAGAAACCCAACCAGAAACTATGCAGAGGCTGTCAGTAGATGCCCAGACTTTTAATATCATCACTCCTCTGGGAAGTTTGGGGAAGCATGCAGCATTCCTCCCCCCACCCCATTTTATCCTCACAACAACCCTATAGGGTTGGATTCTCTGTTGCTGACAACTGATTGTTGGAATTGATGACCCTTGGTCTGATCCAGACAGGCAATTCTCATGTTCTTGAGCTGACTTAATTACATTCTAGAATGTACATAGGAAAGCAAGATTGAAGAGTCTAAAAGACAGAGTCTGAAAGTTGGTAGCTGGCCTTGGTAATATTTCCTGTTACCATGGACTGTTATTTGATTAGATTTAGCACAACCATTCTGTCCTGTAACATTGAATTCTCTTAGCGGTGCCCTATCAGGAAGCATTTATCCTGTGAATAGCTGAGGATTTTGTCCTGCTTTACACAGTTCGTTAAAACCATCAGCATATGTTTTGCCATACCTTAGTTACATTTCAAAACTTCTCTAAAGACAAATAATTATCTGCTTTAGCTAATAATTCCTGGTACTCAGGCTAGGTAGTATCCTAGTAGTCTGCTCCACCTTTCTCCAGTGCAAGAAACCTAACCTATTTATTTGTATTTATTTATGAAATTAAATTTCTTAACCACCCTTTCCCGCTGCAAGGGGCTCAGGGCAGTTTACAAGAGTTAATTCAATACACTATAAAATAAACTAAAACCATAAAATGTTCAGTATTAAAACTGCTGGAGGCTATTTAGCTGAGCAGACCGGTAGGATACAGCCCAGCATTTTTTAAATGTTCATAATTCCACATCCAAACCCATAATTCCACCTCCAGAACTTACAAAGGGAGCTTTGACTCTCAAAAGCTTATACTCTGGAAGTCTTGTTGGTCCGTAAGGTGCTACCAGATCTGAATCTAGCTCTTCCACTGCAGACGAACACGGCCACCAGCTTAAAATATCCAAACCCAAATTTCTGCAGCTCAGTTGTGTTGGTTTCTGTTTTGCAATACGGGAAGTGGTTCCCCCCCTTGTATTTGCCTCCACATCTGCCCAAAAGATACTGAAACAATCCACACCAATTGCACAGAGTAAAATCGAAGGCCAAGTCTTACCAGGGTTTTAAAGAAACTCATGACGCTGTTGTTATAGTCTGTTCCAGCCGCTGTTCTCACGTTCTCCGGTTTGACCTCTTCTTGGGCAAGATCCTCTGAGACCAAGCAAGCGACACCTGGAGAGTCCTGCTGCACAGGGTTTTCTTCACACTCTACGTCCTGCAAGAAGGGAGTACCGTTCCTTCAGTCCCTCGCTCGCTGAATGCCCAGCAGAAGACTTTCAAAAATAATCTGCTTGCCACTTGCATCAATCTGCTCTCTGAGTCACAATCCTAATTCCATCCATATTTCTTCAGCCTACATAGCCAGAACAATTGGCCATTTATGTTCACGGAGTCTAATATATGCAGCATTTGCTACTGGTTGGGGGGGACGTTGTTCCGAACGAGAGAGAACAACAAACACAAGAAGTCAAGTTGCATACGGCCCTCTGAACAAACCGCCTCTTCTGTTCAATGCAGCTGAATGCTGAATAGTAAGTGACGCACGGCTCCAGGCTTGATCTCCGAATCCCTCATGTCACATCACAATAGACATGGGGGATCTTTAGTGTTCCCTTTACCACTCTTTACAGAAAGAATGGGTTCCAATTTTGTGCAGGTTAGGAGAATGAAGGGTAGATTTCATTTATTTTTTATAGTTTAGAATTGGCTAAAAAAGTCAGCCCAGGAGGTTATTGTGAACTCAGACTGGACCATAAGCATTAGAATCATAATCACAGAGTTGGAAGGAGTCTCCAGGGTCATCTACTCCAACCCCTGCACAATGCAGGAAATTCACAAATACCCCACCCCCCACCCCTAGTGACTGCTGTTCTACAACCAGAAGATGACAAAAAAATCCTCCAGGGTCCCCAGTCAAACCGGCCTGGAGAAAAATTGCTTCCTAATCCCAAAGTGGTGATCAGCATTTCCGTGGGTGTGTAAGAAAGGGGCACAAGAACTAAGCACTGATGCAACCCTTCCTGCCCTCCCTCTCATGATCTATCTGCGTTCACAGAATCAGCACTGCTAGTATCTAGTATATTTTTTTTATCCCAACCCTTCCTCCAAGGAATTCAGGGTGATTCTCTCTGCTCTCCAATTTCTATTTTATTGCCCCTGTGGGGGGAATTAGGTTGAGAGAATATGACTGGCCCAAAGTGAGCTACATAACAGAGGAAGGATTTGAACCCATGTCTCCCAGATCTTAGCCTGCCCCCCTTACCAATGTCCCATACTGGTTCCTTAGGCGAAGAGGGTAAACATTACAAATCAAGTCCAAGGAATGAGGTCTTCTTTAGTCACAATCAGGAAGTACTTCAGACAAGATTTCACTGGTGCCAAACCCAACCACTGAAAAATCCCTACTAACCATATTTCAGAGGGAGCGATGGCTGACTTCTATTCAGTACCTTTAGGGAATCTGAGCCATTTGTGGCTTGGGTGGCCAACCTACCAGGGAGCACAGCTGGAGGTTCTGCTGCCACTTGACTTGTAGGAAACGCCAAATATGAAGTTGCATTATACACAGAGTTACACTATTGATTCTTCGGGGGTCCCTCCCAATCACGCCGGGATCCTTTAACTGGGATTGTAGGTAGGACCTTACTCCATCTTGGGGCTTCGGTTTTCCATCTCTCTTGCAGAGCCAAACCTATTTATTCTCTTAGCCATCAAGTTGCAGCCAACGTATGGTGACCCTGTATGGTTTTCAGGGCAGGACAGGTTTAAAGGTAGTTTATCATTGCCTTGTCTGAGTAGCAATCCTGGTCTTCCTTGGTGGTCTCCCATCCAAGTACTAACCAGGGCTGACCCTTCTTAGCTTCTGAGGTCTGATGAGATCAGGCTAGCTTGAACTATCCAGATCAGGGCAAAAACCTATTAACCAGGATCATTAATGACTGAACATAAAGTCAGCAGCTTTATCACATCCTCCATGCTGAGTTTAGCCAGTCAGTCCAAAGTTGGCAACAACTTATTTTGACACAGTTCCCTAAAAAGCCAGGATGCCCTTCCTCTAGATTCTTACTCGAGCACAGAGGACCACGTGACACTTCTGAATGCTAAGAATGTTCCGCTCGGAGTGAGGTCTCGCATGACAATTATATCCTCAACCTTTCCTTTCCTTGTAAATTAGCATTCCATTTTATCTGAAGAACCATTCTGGATAATTTAAGCCATGTCTCAACATTCTGTCCTCTCGGAGCAGGAGAAAGGGCTTTGTTCTTTGTTAATGAAGAGCAATTTGACTACAATGTTTGTTTCCCAGCTATGCCAGATGAAGCTGGCAATCGCGTCTGGCTGCTGTGGAGCTCCCAGCACTCAACTGGCAATGTAGCACCAAGACAATGGCTTAGTTCAGACATAATGTGAAGCCACGGTTAGTAGTTAGTCGATTGTCTGAATATGGGTCACTCCATAACTAAAACAGAGCCTGTCAAACCTGAAGCCAGGATCTAAAATTGGTTGATTAAGCACAGTGGATTATACAGAAGACAGGTCTATCCATGGCTACTAGCCACCAGTCAACTGGTTGGCCACTGTGTGAGACAGGATGCGGGACTCGATGGACCACTGGTCTGATCCAGCAGGGCTCTTCTTAAGTTCTTAACCGTGGTTTTGTGTGATGTACAAACACAAACATCCTATAGCTTATTCTGGTTTATCCCCAGTTTATTCACTGGCTTCACCTTCCCAGCCTACTACAAAAAGATAATGAAACCACCATTTGCAGATGCAAACCACATTTGTTGATTCAGACCATGGTTTATTCAGGGCTCTTTTTGTAGAAAAAGCCCAGCAGGAACTCATTAGCATAATAGGCCACACCCAACAGCAGAAACTCATTAGCATATTAGGCCACACCCCTGACAGCACAGCTCATTCGCACATTAGGCCGCACCCCCATGTTACCAGAAGTGTGGTTATCCAGACACACTCAACTTTTGCTTCTTATTCTGTTTACCTTGTTTGTTGTCAAAACCCAGGGCTTTTTTTTGTAGCAGGAACTCCTTTGCATGTTAGGCCACACACACCTAATGTAGCCAATCCTAATGAGTTTCTGCTGTTGGGTGTGGCCTATTATGCTAATGAGTTCCTGCTGGGCGTGGCCAACTTGGGAGCCAGCCTGAACTCTGTTCCTGTGCGTTCCTGCCCAAAAATAGCCCTGGTTTGTGTCATGTTTGAAATGAGCCAGAGGACTGCTTCCTATCCACGAGCAGCAGCAGAGATGAATATTTCTCACCTTCCCCTTCCACTGTTAGCTGAGCACTGAAAAGTAAGGGAACCTACATAGGTAAAAAGGCATACAACATTGGCAGTTGCCGTGAGGAAGGAAAAGCAAGCAACCCCCCCCCCCCCCCCCCGTCTCTTCCAGCCGTAGATGTGCAGCTGGCAGAAGAGACAGGAGGAGCAATTTTTCTCACTGCAGCCAACGATGCTGCACAGCTTTTTGTTCACACGGATCTCCCAACCACCAGCACTGCCTTTTCAGGGCTTACAGGGGGCTGCTGGGGAAAGAAGAGGGTGGGAAGAAGCCACTTCCACAGTTCCTTGTACTAGCAGTGCATAAAATCCAATCCGGGCCACGTTACCTAAAAATAATCTGAAGAAAGTACATCATTCTCAAATTCTATTTATTAAATGTATTCTGAGAGCTGCTCTTTGCTGAACTGTACATGTTGAAACTGGGAGAATGAGCTACAACCTTCCCCCTAAAAGTATTTTGAACCATGTGTTATACAATATCCCACACAACCATCATACACATGTGACTGCTGCATAGATGAGGGCTACTAGGTCACCATTCCACTGGAAGAAGGGTTAGTATTGGGTGGAAAACCCCACAAAAGCAGTACTGCCCATGTTGCTGTGGCATCTACACTTCAAGGAAGTCCCCTCCCTCAGCAAAGGGCTTGTGTATACATGAAGGGGGCTTACAAGAGATTATGGGGACTGGTGGATATTTCAGGACAAATTGGATGGAACTGGGCTCAAAAGAAAGGGTGTTCTCCAAGTTCAGTAGGAGTATGCTTCACACCGTTCCCTTCACAGCTTAAGGAACCCAGAGTAGGGTATGTATGTATGTGTGTATGTGACATATATTTCTAGGGAATATGTCCCATTGACTAGGGATGCCAGCCTCCAGGTAGGGCCTGGAGATCTCCCAGAATTACAGCTCATCTCCAGACTAGAGGGATCAGTTCCCCTGGAGGGTGAACACTCTGGCATTATAGCCTGTCCTCCCCAGACCTTGCCCTCCCCAGGCTCTACCCCCCCCCCAAATATCCAGGAATTTCCCAGCCTGGAGCTGGCAATCCTACCTGGCAACCCTAACTTAGCCTGAAAGTCTCACAGGCGTCTAGGCTTCTCCCTGCCCTATTTCTGGAAGAATCTTCCCCTGCCCACAAGCTGTATGCAGCTCCACGTGTCTCTGTGCATGGATCGGACTGGTGCTCATGCTCCCCCTCCTTCAAATCGTGCCAAACATCCCGATGCAAAAAGCAGAGGGAGAAATGTGTTTTCTTCTTTCCACAACTGATTCCTGCAAAGCACAGAAGTCAGGCCTTGGTCCAAAGTTCAGCATCCACACCTGTGGTGTTTCCGCCCCCCTCTTTCCCACTCCTCCCTCTTCTTTTCTCTGCCTGCCCAGCAGCGGCTCTTAATCCATTTCATAGCATTTGACACTTTGCAGACAAAGAGGAGGACTCTCTCAAAACACAGGCCACAACCCCTGACTGAAGGAGCTTTCCCTGCCATGTTGGTTGACTCCACGAAAGCTTGTCCGGCACTGACTGCTGCGTTAGACAGCTGATTGTAACGATTACTATTGTTAACCCCCCCAATACAGCCGCAACTCAATCAGCATCCTTTAGAGCCCTAATCAGGCTAAGACCAGGTTACTTAGGTTGCCGGCCTCAGCACACATACTTTCGGGGTGTCCAAATGAGTTCAGAGACAGTGATGCTTAGAAGTGACCCGCTCCTGCCTGGTTATTAAGATCTTCTGGACAGCCCCTGTTTGTCCTCACCTTCTAAACAAAGGTAGGTGGGTTCACGGGAGAGGGTCTTCTCTGTGGTGGCACACCAACGGAGGTTCAGTAGTGCTTAGATCTGCTAATGTTAATGTTCAGCTTATGATGCCCCTTTTCACGCTGGTTTTGACATGAGTTGTGGAGATAGGGATGCCAGCCTCCAGGTGGGACCTGGGGGGTCGCCTAGAATTACAGCTCATCTCCAGACTACAGAGATCAATTCCTCCAGAGAAAACAGATGTTTTGGAGGGTGGACTCTATAGAATTGTACCCAACCAAGGCCCCTGGCCTCCTCAGGCCCCACCCCCAATATCTCCAGGAGTCTTCCAGCCTAGATTTGGCAGCACTACCCCCAATCCCCCACTGGTGGCCAGCAGGGACCTGGCAATCCTATGTGGAGATGGTGCATGTGTTTGTTCACAAATTGTTGTTTGGGTTGTTAATTATGTAATTAATTTCACATCTATTTTTATTCTTATTGTGTGTGTTCCCCCCCCCCCTCAACTTTTGATGCCAACCACCACATGGAATCACATGGACTGAGACTGCAGAATAAAGATCTGTTTTGTAAAGAATACGACTTCATGGTTCTGTGAGGGATAGAAGGGAAGCCCTGAATTGTCCCTTTTTGTGTCTAGACAACCAGGAAGGAATTTGCTATAGCCTGGTTGGCTGAGAAGGTGGCATAATATAGACTGATCTTGTCAGATCTTGGGAGCTAAGCCACGTTGGTACTTGAATGGGAAACCACCAAGGAAAACGCTGTGGAACAAGGCAATGGCAAACCACCTCTGCTTTGCACTTGCCTTGAACCACCATAAGCTGGTTGCGACTTGACGGCACTTGCATATGTATGTAGGAGATCTCGTCTCCTGATTCCAAAGCAAAAGGTATATTATGCGACAAAGAACATGACAAGTATGTTTTCAAACTTTCTTCTTTTTTGCTGTTAAGTCGCAGCTGACTTTTGGCTACCCCATAGAGTTTTCAAGGCAAGAGATGTTCACAGGTGGTTTGCCATTGCCTGCTTCTGCATCACAACCCCCGACTTCCTTGGTGTTCTCGCCTCCAAATACTTGCCAGGGCCAACCCTGCTTAGCTTCCAAGTTCTAACATGAGTGGGCTAGCCTGGGCTCTCCAGGTGGGGGCTTAGTCTTTCAAAATTAAGTTTGCCAGATGCAAATATCGGCAAGGAATCGGCAGGCACGTTGACCATTACATGTTCCTTTAATAATGTTCATAAAGACCTATTTTCAGGCATGAGAAATCAAGTCAAGATATGACTGTCTCTCAGGGAGAGACTTAATCAGGGGAGTGGGTGACAAATTCTGAAAGAGTGGGCTGTACCTAACTATGTAGTTAAGAAAATCAAAGTGCCCTGAAGTTTTCTGAAGAGAGAGTGGCAGTTTCCATTGATTCTGATCTTTCCCGTTTCAGCCCTCTGACATTTTGTTTCTGGGTGCCAGTGGCACCTTGGGAACAGCAGAATGGTGGTCTGCTTTGTTTGTTTGTGTGTGTGTGTCAGTGGAAATTGCTGCCATTCTTAAGAACACTTGCGTCTATAAGTGTTCAAAATGTGGATACAGGCCAGCAATTCTACAGCATGGTGATGTGTTTAAACTAGGGATGGGCACGAACCAGGAAAATGGAGGTTTGTCCCAGTTCGTAGTTCATGAGGTCACATGAACCTCCCCTTTCACCAAACTGATTTGGTTTGTGAGGTTCGGGAGAAGATCTGAGATCATCCCTCCCTCCTTTCTGCTGGTGGCAGCTCCCAAAGGCCAGCAGAATGGAGGGGAGAAAGATCTTGCAAAAGCCATTTAAAGGGAATGCTCCTTTTAAATGGCTTTTGCAAGCAGGCACCGCGTGCGAGTGAAGTCCAAGCGGTGAGTTCAACACTTCTGGGTGAACTCGCCGCTTGGACTTCACTCATGAAGCAGCTTGCAAAAGCCATTTAAAGGAAATGCTTGGAAATGGTGGTGGTGGGGGGAGTGAAAGGAATGGCTGAAATTGCTTGCATCTATTTCAGCCTAACAGGCTGAAATGGATGCAAGCCATTTCAGAGATCCCTCTCGCTCCCCCCTTGCTTCCCACCATGAACCTCTGAAACCACATGGAGGGTTGTGGGAGGGTAGTGGATAGGGATGGACACAAACCTCTGTTCGTGAACCATGAACTGGCAATATTTGTCATGAAATTAGGTTCATGATGAGGTTTGAGCCCATCCCTAATTTAAAATACTTTTAAAAAATCATGTAAAAATCTTACCCAAAGAGACATATGAAGAACAATTGAGCAGGGGCATTATTCCCCCCCCCCCGGCAGTAATAGCTATCCCTGTAAAATAGGACAGGTAGAGCAAAGCAGACATGATTTATGGGTCTCAGGTTCATCTGGGAGAAAATGTTCTAGCACATGTTTGCTGTACTAGTTTCTGCTTCTTAACACGACATCAAATATTTAGCCCTAAACAAGGAATCAAACAGCAAACTGGTTGGAAACATTTCTGCCTGATAACCAGGTCATTTTTGATGCCACCAAAATATAAAGAGGCTAAAAGCTAATGCTGGATAAACACTGTGAGTCTTTGAAATGCCAATGGCCTTCTGAGGCTATTGCACTTTGGTCACATCAGGAGAAGACAGGATTCATCAGAAAAGAAAATAACACTAGGAAAAGTTCAAGGCAGTAGAAAAAAAAAAGGCCCAACATTAAATGGATTGATTTGATAAAGGAAGCCATGACCTTCAGTTTGCAAGACCTGAGCAAGGCTGTTAACGATAGGATGTTTTGAAGCAGAGGTCATTTCGGGGGGGGATGCGGGGGAACACAGTTCCCCCGGGTGAGGTGCAGGGGGCGGGGCACATGACGAAGCCCCGCCCCCTGCTTCCAGCCGCCCCGCTTCCAGCCCTCATTCAGCCAGGAGGAGGCAGGAGAAGAGGGAGGGTAAGTTGCTTCCTCCCCGCCTCTCCCCACCCCTGCCTTCCTGGGGCCAGGGAGGGCCTTGGCGGGGCTTCCTCGCATTCCCGCTGGCCTTGCAGGTCCACCGCCAGGCCCCTGATGTCAAGGGGTGTGGCATATGCTAATGAGTTATGCTAATGAGTTCCCCTAGCTCTTTTTCTACGAAATGACCCCTGTTTTGAAGGTCATTAATTCATACGGTCGCCACAAGCTGGAAGTGACCTGACAGCACAGAACATGCATATAAACTCATATGGCTGATTAAAAACTAGGAAAATGGTGGAAGTGCTTCATTTTCTTTCCCCATGGAAATCACATATTTCACAAAGCTGCAATTAGCCTGACAGGAAGTTCTTCTTTACTCAATGAGTAACTATGGCCCCGGTCACACGGCCGGATATCACGGGGCGGGGGAGGCGTGGCTAATTGCCCCGGCCCAGTTTGATCCACGATTATGCGATCAGACGCACCGGCGGCACACCACGGCTCCTTCCCTCGGCGCCGGCGGGTGAACGAGGGACAGGAGGGGAATGCCGTGCGCCGGAGCGATCACACCATGGGAGTCTGGAGGCAGCCCGTGACAAACGTTTACTAGTACTTTGGAGGTACTAGTTTTTTAATGTGCATTTTTGACGGTAAGCCACGGGTGCGCTCCACTTCCCAGATGTTGGGGTGTGATCGCGCCCGGATAATCCGCCCACCATCCGTGCCTCTCCCACGGCATCCGTGCCTCTCCTGACCGGGGCCTATATTGTGGAATTCACTACTAGTGGGCATAGTGATGGCCAGGAGCATAGATGGCTTTAACAGGGAATTAAACAGATTCCTGGAGGATAGGTCCAACAGTGGCTATCAGCCCTGGTTACTAAAAGGAACCTCCATTGTCAGAGGCAGGAAATCTTTGATAGGAGGCAACATCAGGGGGTGGCCTTGGCCTCTATAACTCGTTTGTTAACCCTTCAGGGCAGTTGGTTGGCCATTGCATGAAAGAGGATGCTGAAATAAATACACCGCTGGTCTGAGCCAGCTGGACATCTCTAATATCATGAGATGAAGATCACATGTCATCTCATCCATCTGTTCCATCCACCTGTAATATGCACGTTGCAGGCTAATGCAGACCTAATTAACATCACAGCAATGTAGGGAAGCAAGAGGGAGATTAACCCTTCAGTCTCTTCTTGGTCTAAGAAGACCCCCTTTTAGACCCCTCATTGCTACTCTAAACATTTTGAAGGGAAAAAAGCCCTTCAAAACACATCTCTTCTCCTTTAAGATGCTAATAACAAATTGGGGAGCTCAGTTTCAACGGGCAAAACTAAGTCGAGACGTGTTAAACTTCCTTTCCCTTTCCCATGTGGCCCCAATACAAACTGGGGCTGTCAACAAGAGCCAGTTTGGTGTAGTGGTTAGGAGTGCGGACTCTAACCTGGGAGAACTGGGTTTGATTCCCCACTCCTCCACAAGCAGCTGTTGGTGTGACCTTGGGTCAAAGTTCGCTCAGGGCTGTTCTCTCAAGAGCAGTTCTCTCAGAGCTCTCAGCCCCACCTACCTCACAGTGTGTCTGTTGTGGGGAGAGGAAGGGAAGGAGATTATAAACTGCTCTGAGACTCCAAATGAAGGAGTCTCCAATCTCTTCTCTTCTTATAAAATTTTCTCTCCTCTATTTTATCCTCATAACAACCCTGTAATGTAGGCTAGGCTGAAAGAGAGAGTGACTAGTCCCAGGTTACCACCCAGCAGAATTTCTCAGCTGAGTGCCGATTTCAAACTGGGCCTCTTAGATTCCAGTCTAACACTTTAACCTTTATGACATGCTGACTCTAGAAATTCTGCCAGTGGATATCCCTGAGCTGGAGAGATTTGGAGATATTTAATAAGAATTATAAGGCTTTCCTGTTTAGGGCAATGTGCAGACATCTCTTTGTAATTTGCTAAGATTCTTTTGGGTACATTGTTGAGCCTGCTCCTAGCTTTGGTTTCCCTCCTCTCCCCCTCCACTCCCTTCTCACAAGGAATTTATATGGGGAATGGTTTACATATTATTAAGAAGAGAGCAAACATTTGAGTGGGATTGCAGTGGGCTGGGGATAACGATGTGTGTGAAATCTTGCATGCATGGAATTGCAGGATAACAAAAGTCCTCCTTAGCTTCATGAAAAGATCATGGAAGAAGGATTCATTTTGAGGCTGGCACCCGGAGAGTTAAATGCATCAGTTGACGTTGACAGCCTCCCCCCCCCAAATAATCCCTCCTACCACCTAACATTTGGCAAGTGCATCCCCAAAAGTTATGAAGAACAATGGTTTCGAGTGTCTCAATGAGTTTAAAAATACTTTTTAGAAACTGCATGTAATGGGTAAAAGTAGCTGGAAATAAACAGGAAAATACTTTCCAAAGGGGGGGGGGAAATGCAAGGATTATAGTATTTTCCACGCTACATTAATAAGAAAAATGATAAAGGTATAAATAAAGCAGAAGCATTATTGCACTGAATGAGACAGGGTGAAGATCAAATAGTATATTGTTAAGAAAAATTAACATTGTAACAGCATGCTTGTGAACTTCTGGCATCAGCAAAAGAATAGAAGTATGCAAAAAAAAAAAACCCAACCCGTTTTTTTTAGGATTCGGGTATATTGAACCTGAAAAACATCAGTATTTTCTAATATTCCTGAACCCCAATACCAGTATGGTATTGGGATTTGGGAAATATACATAAAACCCATTTTTTTTCAGCTCCATTATAGCCTATGGGGACAATGGTCCCCATAGGGTATAATGTAGAATCAATCCAGGGGTATCTGGGCCTCGGGGGGGGGGGGCTGTTCTTTTAGGTAGAGGCACCAAATTTGCAGCATAGTTGCTGGTGGCTCTCCTAAAAAACAAACAAACCCAAGTCTTAAAAAGATTGAACCAGGAGGTCCAATTCTATGGGCTCCCGAAGAAGGTGTCCCCTCTTCCCTGCTTTCAATGGAGGGGGGAAAGGCATTTAAAGGGATCACAATCCCTTGAAATGCCTTCTCCAAGCTGCATGAGTCCACAGAGAGTGAACTCTGAAGCTGTTTAAAGGGTTCAAAGTCCCTTTAAACACCTCCAAGCAGCAAGTTCACCTGGAAGGCATTTAAAGGGATTCTCATGGCTTTGAGAAGGTATTGAAAGGGACCACAATCCCTTTAAATGCCCTTTAAGTTCAACTATCCAGTGGCCTCAAAAATCACAAATATTTTTGGAATTTTTGGGCCTTGGCCATTTCAGATAGCTGAACAATAGCCCAAATCTTTACCCGGCTGAAGCAATATCCATATAGTAATGATAAGAGAAGCCAAAAAAAATCTGGAAAAATACCAATAAAGTATTTTCCAGATATTTTTTCAGCTTGTATTTAGCTAAACGGCACACCCCTACAAGAGGAGTAATGACAAAAAGAACTACGGAAGTTCTTGTGAGCAAAGTATGGCTTGGAGTGTTGGAATCATAGCATTGAGTCCTTCCCTAAATGTGCTTCTAGTCCTCAATATCCTAGGGAACCTCATGTCTGTAGCAACAGGCAGTTGAGAGCCAGTGTCGTGTAGCGGTTAAGAGCGGCAGACTCTCTCTCTTTCGGCCGAGAGGTCGGAGACCGAGGCTCCCGCCATGCCCTGCCCCAATGGACCTTGCTGCGTGAGCGACCCCGTTTTACGGGGTTTAGCGGAGCCACCAGACGTCACCGAGTGATAAAGCGACTATCCGAAAAAATGGAAAAAGAAAAGATCGGCTTAACTGTGAGTTGTCAAAATGCAGAGAAAAAGAACTAAAAGCGCTTCCCCCCCCCCAGTGAAAAAGACGAGGAGGTTGATCCTCTAACTTCATAAGCGAGAAAGTAAAGGAGGGGGGGAATGGACTGAGCGGATAGTAGTGATTTCCTTTGATGTATTTGAAATGAAGCATGAAAAAGTTTTGTTTCTCTTTAAGAACTTTATTAAAAGTAAACAAAAAGACAAGATGTCGGAGCTGGATAAAGACACGCGGAGAAGAAGGGAGGAACTTCCGATCTGGGCGTTTGCTTATGGGTGAGAGCCGGCTGCTTACTGCCTGGACTGTTTATTGCTGTGAATCTGACGGGGAATTGTGAAAGGAGAAAAGTTGAACTGTGACAGCGAGAAAGTGCCTGGCAAGCGCTTTTAAAAGTCAACAGTTGCGGAGGAGGTTTCAGCGGAAAGATTGGGAGCGTATAAAAGCGAAATCGAATTTAAATACCATTCTCAAAGCTGGAACTCTCCTGAAATGGCAAGAAAGAAAGAGGATTTATAGCATATGAACTGAAAGTGTTAATAGCAACCCGAAGGAGGATGGGGAAAAAAGCCGGAAGGAGAAGAAAACAGATGAAGCTCCTCCACGTCAACGGGAGTGAAAAAGAAACCAGCACGCATAGAAACGGTTCTGAAGGCGCCCGGAAGAAGCTTTTTAACAGAAATTCAAAGGAACATTACTAACATACTAACATAGATAATACCTATAACCGGACTGAAAAAAGAAGTTTGACTGCTCACAGAAGAAGCCCAAGAAGAATGATTGGACACTACTATCAGTTTAATTTACCAGTTAATATATCACTCAGCTTTCTCTTTCTCCCATTATATACCCTCCCAATTTTTCTATTTTAAGCGAAATACCTCTCCTTTTTAGGAGAGTCAATAAAACCTTTATACAATAAAAAAAGAGCGGCAGACTCTAATCTGGAGAACCAGGTTTGATTCCCCACTCCTCCTCCACCTGAAGCCTGCTGGGTGACCTTGGGCCAGTCACAGTTTCTCTCAGAACTCTCTCAGCCCAACCTACCTCACAAGGTGTTTGTTGTGGGGGGGGGAGGGAAGGCAATTGTAAGCTGCTTTGAGACTCCTGAGGAAAGAGAAAAGTGGGCTATAAAAGCCTACTCTTCTCTTCTTTCTCACTGATTGAATGAAATCCCCTGTGTACAGAAATCATCATTGCTCTGGACCTGGTACAAACTTGTAACACAAGGCTACAAACACACACAATCCCATCATGACTCATGAAAGGAACATTATTATTTCACTTCTGAAATTACATATATTGGCAGTGGGATTGTGGCACAGGCCTCTTGGGACATCTAGGCCAGTGAACACCCACCTCCATGTGTGGGCCCTGGCTCCTTCATCTGTCTATGCAGGGCTATTTTGGGGCAGGAACGCACAGGAACAGAGTTCCAGCTGGCTCCTGAGTTGGCCACGCCCAGCAGGAACTCATTAGCATAATAGGCCACACCCAACAGCAGAAACTCAGTAGGATTGGCTACAGTAGGAGTGTGCGGCCTAACATGCAAAGGAGTCCCTGTTACAAAAAAAGGCCCTGGGTTTTGACAACAAACAAGGTAAACAGAATAAGAAGCAAAAGGTGGGTGTGGCTGGATGACCACACTTCTGGTAACACAGGAGTGTGGCCTCATATGCTAATGGCCTGTGCTGTCAGGGGTGTGGCCTAATATACTAAGGAGTTTCTGCTGCTGGGTGTGGCCTATTATGCTAATGAGTTCCTGCTGGGCTTTTTCTACAAAAAAAGCCCTGTGTCTATGGCCAGTGTGGTATAGTAGCTAGTGTGCTAGGCAAAGATATGGGAAACCCAGGTTCAAATCCCCACTCTGTCATAATGCAGAGGTGACTTTTGGAGCAGTCATTTGCTCTCTGCCTATCCTACCTCACAGGGTGTTTGTGAGGACAAAAATGGGGAGGGGGTGAATCGTGTATACCGCCTTGAGCTCTATGAAGGGCAAGTGGGGTAAAAGGTAAAAGGACAGGTAGATCTACCGTTGTTGCAATATCTCAGAGACTGGGAACATGAAAAAGTGTTTGAAAATGTACTTAAAATATTGATAAACCTTGGCCAAGAGACAGAATACTAGAAATTAGCCATTGTTCTGAGGCAGCTAGACTGATAAACTTGTGAACCAGCATGGTGCAGTGGTCAAATTGTTGGACTTGGCTGGGAGACCCAGGCACAGATTCCCACTCTGCCAGCAAAACTCACTGGCTGTCATTAGGTCAGACACACTCTTAGCCTGGGGCTGCCAGGCCCTTGTCTGGCATCCCCAGGAGTATCTGGGCGGAGGGGAAAGGTGACATGGTGGCATTTGGCATAACTGATGACGAAAAACTGGAAGTGATGTCACGACACTTGACTGCAAGTGGTCCTCTAGGACAGGGGTCCCCAGCTGTTTTCACCCTGCAGGTACAGTTGAAATTCTGACATAGATACTTTACAGATTTGATGAATCTGTATTTCTCCCCTACCCCTTTTTTCCTTCTGTATCCCATCCTTTTAAGAGAAAATAATAAAAATCCATTTACAGAGGAATTATGACATAGAGTGGTGGGCGCAGCCACACAATGGATGCCACGGGAGGGAGAGCCAACCACAAAATGTCAGGGACTGAGGTTATCCAAGCTCTGATAGTAAGTCTTCAACATTACAGGCAGAAGCTCTGTTTAACAGGATGTCTTTTAAAATTAACATATTGTTAAAAATACATTCTTGCATACACAGAAAATAAATTTACTTATTGAGCTAGCCAAGAAACCCTCAACTGGTGGTATCTATCTTCATTTTGCAGACATCTAATGCACTTATGAAAGGGGGAAAAATCTTTGTATAAAGCTATTGTCTACATTATACCATAAAGATCAAAACTCAAAAAGCCGCACTTGGCTTACTTTTTAATAACACTTGCTGGGCACCAGGAAAGGTGATGGTGGGCATCAGGGCACCCACGGGTACTACGCTGAGGAATCTATCCTGATGTCATGACATCATTTCCAGTTTTTGCTGGAAGTGACATCATACTAGGGTTGCCAAGTCGACTCACCCCTCGGAGTGGGGGTCTGGGAGTTCGTGCTGGACGCGTGCATGTGTGCCGGCAGCACGTCACAGGAAGTGACGTGCTGCGTGCTCATGTTGGGGGCGTGGCCCACATCGTCGGGGGGAAAAACATATGGTTTCTCCCCCAACGATGTGGGCCACGCCCCCAACGTGAGTGATGTGGCTGCGTCACCTCTGGTGACGCAGCTTCGGGGGCGGAGTTCCCCCCGGGGGCCGATTCCACCGCGGTGGAAATTGGGCCTCCGAAGCGGGGGATTCCTTGCCCCCCGGGCCCATTTGGCAACCCTACATCATACACTGGGCACACCCAGCCCATTTTCTCCCCCACTAGCCTCTGAGGTACTGGCCTGCAACAGGGAGGCTTGTTAGGAAGTCTCTCACCATACTGGGAGACCTTGCATCCCTACCTCAGCCTAACCTACCTCACATGGTGGTTGTTATGAGGATAAAATGGAGGACAGGAGAATGAAGTTGTAAGCTGCTTCGGGTCCCCATTTGGGAGAAAAATGGGTATAAATACCTAAATCAATTTAAGAAATCATAATTTGTTGTATAATGATACTTTTTTAAAAAGAAAAAAAATGAAAGAAATCCATAACACTAAAAGAAGAAATGTCACTCAGTGAGGGAACTGCTTCTAAAATCCATAGGGGTCAGTATTAACTCTGCCATTTTGAGGCATGCAGGTGGAGGAGGGGCCCATATGAAAAGAACGTATTCCTGCCAAGACTTCTTTGTTCATGGGGAAGCACAACTCAGTCAGTGAAACGTTTCAGGCACATCATTTACCTTGGCTTGAATAGTAAATGCCTCATCGATTCATGAATCCGGCTCTTGTTTTAATTATGCAGCTTCCTGAATGTAGTTTTGTGGGACTTGGAAATAAGGCCGTGGTTCACCAAACACAGAATTGCCTGTGTCCTTCCTGGACCAAAATTGAAAATGGAGGCGTCTCTCTTTCTCTCTCTCAGCTTTACTTGTTGTTTGTTGGAATTGTAACATGGGGGGGGGGAAGCTTTGATGTGATTCAAGTCCCACAGAAGCTATCCGTCACGGCTTCCTGAAAGAGTGATGTGTGCCTGGAGTAAAGATCTGGAGAATTATGATTATATCAAATATTTAGCCTCCCAGTATAAAGATATCACCCATATAATCAGAAATTAGGCTGTCTGCCATTGGTCAGGGAAAGAAACCAGTTTTATAGGAAACTGACTGCCTTACCCTCATGGCATTTAATCTAAATCGGTACATTTATTTTTCAGGATAAAACCAATGTCACTGGGTAAGGAATTATTACAAGTTGTTTTGTTTTGTTTTTAAACAGACAAGGCACAATTCAGAATCAAACTACTCATGACACTGGAGTGTCTTGACTGGAATTCCAGATAAGTTATTTGATCCTTAAAAAAGCATCCACTGGGGGCCCCAAGGTGGCTCAGAGCTATGGTTTTCGAGGAATTGAATTCAGACAGAAGTAGTTTCTGGAAACCAGAGGGTTTGGAAGGGTCTTTGCACCATGAAGAGGAGGAAGAGCTGTAGCTGATGGCTGAGGAAAATGACACTTCCATTTTAGGGGCTACCACAACTAGGTCATTCATCGCTTAGTTCATTCAATTTAAAAATCTTTTGATTCAAAAGCAGTTCTCAGTCACACTTTCAGCAGACTCTTTTAAACAAAGTGTTTTAAATGCTTACTCCTCCAAGCATCTTCTCAGAAGAGGCATTCCTATAGACAAGAGGGAATGCCTCTTCTGAGGTGACATCTGTCATGTGACCAGTGTGCCACATCTGAAACAAAGAAAGGATGCCTCCTTCCCCCTGAGTACTAGAGTTTTGTTCACATTGTACGAACTGGCATAGATTTACTCGGTTCAGTCTTATACAATGAATTGGATAACATTTCTTTAATCAAGCAACGGCTCTGTTAATAGCACCTAGCACTTCAGAAGCAGAAAGCCAAGGAAGGTATCACTGTGTGGTAGACTGACTCAGACTACTGGTCTACAAGGTTAGCCCTTGAACCTTCTAACAATGAGGCATGGGTAGGGTTGCTAAATTTTAATTAAAAAATGCTGGTTTGGGGAAGGAGCTAACGAATAGTGTTAGCTGAGGCAGACAGTACCAGACCTAATAGACAGGTTACGGGTGGAATCTGTTGGGTCATGTTGGTGAAGCCAGACAAGAGGAAGACAGACGATTGGTTTTTCATACCACAATACTGGTTGCCTGCCAGAACATGGTTTTTCTGGCTGAACCAGTCAAGTACTGACTGACAACTCGAGAGATGGTATTGACAATTACTGTTGCACCCGTTAGACAGCGTCGGGAATTGC
The DNA here is from genome assembly GCF_001447785.1 of Gekko japonicus. Classification (NCBI taxonomy): domain Eukaryota; kingdom Metazoa; phylum Chordata; class Lepidosauria; order Squamata; family Gekkonidae; genus Gekko; species Gekko japonicus. The sequence continues at coordinate 153,443 of NW_015172594.1, read as the reverse complement.
TTCTGGTTTCTGCAACAGGTCACTGTGACTTACGAAATGGTGGGAGGCAAGCTGGTTGTACATCATTTGATGAGAATCCAGTAATGATCTCCGTTCTAAGGATCTCTTCTTCAAAAAAGTAGGCCTTATGACTGATCCAACAAGAAGAATGTTTTTACTTGCAGCCAGTGTTCCCATTAAACTGAGTTAGTGTGAGCTAGCTCACAGTTTTTTAGCCTCCAGCTCACACATTTTTTGTCTTGGCTCAGGAAGGATGGCTCCAGAGCAAACTAATTTGTGCAGTAGCCGAATTGCTTGCTCACAACTTTAATGCCAGTAGCTCACAAAGTAGGATTTTTTCTCACAAGACTCCACGGCTTAGAGGGAACATTGCTTGCAGCTCTTGTTCAGCCAAATAGATGTTAAAAATCCATCTGATTTGAGTCCAGCAGACCAATGACTGGATTCTTGTAGAGCTCTTAAAAATCACTTTTATAGAGGTGTTCTGTATCATCAGATGCTAGCATGATTGGCTATTGAAGATATTCAACTGCCTCCATAGGTGTTTAAATAATTCTTAAAGGAACCACTGTTGTTCAGAAGAAAAAAACTTTGCTTTCAAAAAGTAGTCTTTTGATACACGATAAAATTCCAGCTCAGTTTCTTGAATGTGGCTGGTATATAGAATTAAAGGTGGAACTATCTTGTCTGTGATCAGTGTTCATCTCCAGATATTTTTCATGTTTGCATGGCGTGATATTGTATGTAATTATTAACAGTAATGCTTCCTGCATGTTTTCTATTATCTTGGGGTCCTGCACAACATGAAGCCCAACTGGGGACTTCTCTCTTTGCCTTCACCCTAGATTCAGTGGCATGTGGTGAAGACAGTTCTAGTTTTCCTGGCCTATTGCGACAAACCAGTCAGCCTTTCTATACGGCTGTGAAATGGATGGGGATACACAGTTAGCCATTAACCAGTCAAGGGCTAAACTGAATATGTCCCTTTCATATATATTTATATATTTATAGTCCCACAGACATATTTATTTACTAATCTGAAGTGGAAAGTTACCACCATTGATAATATTCAGAAACAGCTGGATCTGGTCATTACTCTGTCTGGCTAAGAGTTCAAAAAATCCAAATGGAGGGGAAGAGAAAGCAGAGAGTTACTCAGCACATAACTGGCAGGAACATTTACCAATCAGCAGAGTCACATACACTGTGACCTGGATGGCCCAGGCTAGCCCAATCTCATCAGATCCTGGAAGCTAAGCACGGTCAACCCTGGTTTATATTTTGATAGGAAGTCACGAAGGAAGTCTAGGGCTGCTACACAGAGGCAGGCAATAGCAAACCACCTTTGAATGTCTCTTGCCTTGAAAACCCTACGGGGTCTCTATGAAGGGGCTGTAATTTGAGGGCACTTTCCACCAGCAGAGTCACACACAGATCCTGCCACCAAAGAGGACTGCACTTTACACCAAACCACCAGAAAATGCTTTAATCAGCTTGACAACAGACTGTACTTAGGGATCACAAAAATATTTTAGGATATGACATTTGGGGTAACCGAAATTCATGCTTGTAAAGATAGGCTTCCCCTTATGTCGGAGGTCTCTGTTCTTAATTGTGGTTTGCATTTGGCTAAATGTTTTCAAACAGGAACACAAACAAGACCAGATTTCTCAAAGTCCACTATGGACAAACCAAAAACAAAAGCAAAGAGTGCGTGTGTGCATTAGGAGAGGGGGGGAAAAAATCATCTTTAATGGCCAAAGGGATCTTGTTATGATCCCTGAGTCTCTTCCTTGCCTTTAAAAAAAAATCTACCTACACATAAACACAGGAGTTACCTTTTCCTACTGCATAAACTCTAATGACAAGAAAAATGTAAACCAGAGATGGGCCACTTCAGTGTTCTCATGGCTTTACCAGAAGTCCCTTTTACCACTAATCCCAACCCGACTCTATGCAGATATGAAGCACTACAATCAAGATATTGACAGCCAGCAGAAATGATCCTGCGATTTTGGAGCACCTGAACTGTACCTGGCATACCAAACCCAAAGCTCCAACATCACATCCATGAAACATCCCTTTCGCTTGCAACTTTTGAAAATAATTTGTTCCTCTTTATGGCAAATGGTGAACAACTCTTTTTTTTAACACCCGGGGTAAAGTTTGGTAAGGTAGTGATGTGTAGCAGTTACAGTGTATATAATTAGGACCCCGGAGACCCAAGGCCAGCTATGAGATTTGAGCCAGTCATTCTCCATCTTGCCTACATCACAGGGCTGTTGTGAGGATGAAATGGAGGGCAGGAGATCACTGAGCCGTGCCCTTGGCTCCTTGGAGGAAGAGCAGGATTTTAAAGACCCACTAACTAAATAAACACTGTAGGGCAGGTAACGTTGCTTTGCATGCCCTATTTTCCTTACAGGCCTCAAACTGGCATTGCATGCTGTAGACCATCCACATCCCAGCTGCAACTTTCATCTCTCCATTGCACCTACCTGCATGATACAAGGCTATCTTGCCCTGTAAATAATGTTTACAGGTTCAATAAAAGAAACTAATCAGGTATTTCTGTTTAAATACTTGCCTTTCCTGGCAGGGCATTCTCTGGTGCACTTTGTAATCCTGAAGCTTCTTCTGCTGTGATGGACACACCAGGATCTTCTGCCTTCTCCTGTCCTTGGCTCTGGGCTTGCGTCTGGTTCTTGTCTTTCCCCTTGTCCAATTTGAACAGTCTGTCGAAAAAGGTTAATTCTCTGGGCTTGGATGAAGCAGCATCCTCTGCCTCGGATGTGGCTGGTTCAGAGAGTTCGATTTCAGTGAGAGATGCTTCGCTTAGGGTTTTATCGGAAGCTTCCTCTGGCGCAGCTGGATCAGGGAGATCCAGGGTCTCACTCGTCGCTTTGTTCGCTGGGGCTGCTTCTGGACTGGCCGATGCGACTGATGCATTTGTTGCCAGCTCTTCGGTACGTCCTGGTACGGGCCGTGAAAATGCAAAGGCGAAACGAGATTTGGCAGCTGGCGGGGCCGCCTTGGCTTCCTTCCCGAGATTATTTCCAGGGGCCTCGGAGACGGAGCTGATCTCCATTGTCTTTGGGGAAGAAACAGCCACATTATCCTGGACGCCGTTCACTCTTGCATCCACTACAAGTGCAAACAAGAAAACAGGCATTATCCCTCGCGACAGGAAAGAAGCACCATTAATCTTAACTGCTTGGGTCTTTCAATGGACTGTCAACTGCGTGGCCCGAATGTGCACTGTAGCCTTTTCAGATGCTACAGTCCACGTGTACCTGGAGGCCAGCAACCACAAACAGATCCTCCCTATATGTTGTCATTGTGTTGCCTGAAAGGGACAACGTGCGGGCCTTCAATGTGCACTGTAGCCTTTTCAGATGCTACAGTCCACGTGTACCTGGAGGCCAGCAACCATAAACAGATCCTCCCTATATGTTTATATGTTGTCATTGTGTTGCCTCAGGGACAACATGTGGGCCTTTGCTTCAATATACATGAACCAGAACTCTGAAAAACCAGTTTTTCTACAGGGAATCTACTTTTAATTGGACCGTTAGCTCAGTTTTGTTCCTGACCCTTCTTCCCGGCTGTTCAGCAAAACCCCAGCAGAATGACAGATTTCAGTTCCAGGGAGTTTGTTTTCCTCCTTGCTGTTCTGCCAAGGAATAGAGCTAAGGTTCCTTAAAAACCCCATCACTGAGCTAGCCGTGCATGCAAAATCTACCCCTTGCCTCTTTCAAAAACATGTCCACCATGCATAACTAGAGGACTGCAGGCAGTGCATACTCCTGATACATGTTGTTGACAGGCTCCCAGTATGTGTACATAAGAACATAAGAGACACTACTGTTGGATCAGGCCAAAGGCCCATCCAGTCCAAACACCCTGTATCACACAGTGGCCAGAAATACCAGGTGCCATCAAGAGGTCCACCAGTGGGGCCAGGACATTAGAAGCCCTCCCACTGTTGACCCCCCCCCAAGCACCAAGAAGACAGAGCATCACTTGCCCCAGAGCCCCTATCTATACCTTGTGGCTAATAGCCACTGATGGACCTCTGCTCCATATGCTTATCTAATTCCCTTTTGAAGCTGTCCATGCTTGTAGCCGCCACCACTTCCTGTGGCAGTGAATTCCATGTGTTAATCACTCTTTGGGTGAAGAAGTACTTCCTTTTATCCGTTCTAACCCGACCGCTCAGCAATTTCATGGAGTGCCCACGAGTTCTTGTATTGTGAGAAAGGGAGAAAGGTATAGGGTTGCCAGCTCTGGGTTGGGAAATACCTGGAGATGTTGCAGGTAGAGCCTGAGGAGGGCGGGGTTTGGAGAGGGGAGGGACCTCAATGGGATAGAATGCCACAGAGTCCACCTTCCAAAGTGGCCATTTTCTCCAGGGGACCTGATCCCTGCCACCCAGAGATCAGTTGCAAGAGCGGCAGATCTCCAGATACCACCTGGAGGTTGGAAACCCTAGTATGCACAATCCTAACATGGAAAGGGCTAATGAATGTGTCACCCGCTTTATAAATTTTGAGCTTTGGCTTAGCAGTTCGCATGTGGATCTAAGGGGTCAAGACCTTCCATATAGTCACGGTCTTCCTTCTTCTGGCCCACACTGATACCACCTCAAACCATAGGTTTACAGGACAAAAAGAAAAAGAAAGGAAGATGCTAATAACTGCCTATAGCACTATTTAACTTGTAATACCCTGTATATAATCTTTAGTGTGCATGCCCCGTAAGATAAAAGGACACCATTACTGTTTGTTATGAGAACACTGCATTATAAATCTGATTGAAACGAATAGGAGTTTCACGGGTGAATGCACTAAGCCCCATTGGCCTGTCAACACTATCACCCTGCATAGTATCCCAACTCCACTTCTTGAGATGGCTGTAATTGCCGGCTATCCATCCCATTCTCAAGGTGGAGATTGTCCTACACACTCGCCACACCTTCCTCAAGTGGCCTACCTCACCCTTTGAGAATTTGGCTCCTACAGCAACAGTTCAAAAGACTCCCACATTGACTCATTAGTCAAGAGGCAGACTGTGGCCGATTTTGGCTTCAAAATGAAACCCTGTCACTTATCTAAGCAAAGCCAAACACAGAGATAAAAGCAGGTTACAGCGGATTGACGTGCCTTTGATTTCAGAAGCAGCAACTGAAGCAAGAGCAAGAAAATGATTTCTAAGGGTATTTCTTAAAACAGCTGTAAGAAGATATGAGCCAAGGGGCTCAGTGAAGGGTAAAAACAAGGAAAGGGAAAGATCCAAGGCCAATGACTTCACACAGCGAGAGCTGTGGGCCTGGCGAAAACACAAAAAGCATGAAACTCATTTCTGAGCGTCCTCACACAATCCCCAGCAAAATGACAAAGGCTGCAGATAGCTGTACTGCGCAGTCCAAAATAAAATCCAGAATCAATGTAACACCTTTAATGAAGACTGACCAAAACAACACAAGCTGTAGCTCTGTCCACATTAGAATAAACACACGCACAATCTAACTCTGTTTCCATGTTACAGTGAATGCACATACATCCCGTATCTATGCATGGACATCTGGTTGTAAGAAAGAGCCAATACGTGGTCACTTTACAAATGAAATCAGGAACCCCTACTTGGCTGGGGAAGGAGTGCGATATAAATTGAATGAATGAATAAAATGTGTGGTTTCAGTTACACATTAAACTGTGCATGTGTTGAATGTAATATAAGAATGACTCAATACATGTATAAAGAAAAATTGTGAACTGCACTGTACACTGTACGTGGATTGTACATGACTTGTGAATGGGGCCTGTGTGTACAGTGTACACTCAATTTTTCTTTGTACGTGCATTGAGTAATTCGTACGTTACATTTAACACATATGTACCTGAATGTCCGAGAAGACAAGACTCATCAGCAAGAGACATCATGCTAGAAAAAGTTGAAGGCAGCAAGCAAAGAGGGAGACCCAACATGAGATGAATTGACTCAATCAAGTTTGCAAGACCCGAGCAAGGCTATTAACAATAGAATATTTTGGAGGTCGTTAATTCATAGGGTCAACCATAAGTCTGAAGTGACTTAATGGCACTTAACACCCACACACACACACCCACACACACACACCTGAATGTCCCATTTAAACCCCACATTTACCCTGAGTCCCCACTTTTTAAAAAATGAATTTGCTTTACAAATGGATGTACGTGTGTAACAATTTTCCTTCTATGAGCACTGAACAATTCTTATATTGCATTTACTGTAGCCCCTTTCAGTCATTGCCACTTCACATACTGGGAGCTCACCAATGGGAACACACGGTAACCACAAAACTATGTAAGGTCACCAGTTTGGTGTAGTGGTTAGGAGCACGGACTCTAATCTGGGAGAACCGGGTTTGATTCCCCACTCCTCCACATGCAACTGCTGGGGTGATCTTGGGTCAGCCACAAGTTCTCTCAGAGCTGTTCTCTCACGAGAAGTTCTCGAAAGCGCTCTCTCAGCCCCACCTACCTCACAGGGTGTCTGTTGTGAGGAGGGGAAGGGAAAGGAGATTGTAAGCCGCTCTGAGACTCCTTCAGGGAGTGAAGGGTGGAGTATAAATCCAGTTTCTTCTTCTGTGTGTGAAGAGGGCAACACCTAGATTTTCTATGGACATAAAGCTTTGGTATACACTACACCAAATGCATGTGTACACTCATGGGTTTCCCCAGTGGGCCATATGGCACCTTTCCCGGGATCTTCAAATCAGGAAAATGACACTGAAGAGAAGACTGTGCCTAGGGGTCATTTCGTAGAAAAAGAGCTAGGGGAACTCATTAGCATAACTCATTAGCATATGCCACACCCCCTGACATCAGTGGCCCGGCGGTGGACCTGCAAGGCCGGTGGGAGTGCAAGGAAGCCCCACCAAGGCCCTCCCTGGCCCCAGGCAGGCAGGGGTGGGGAGAGTCAGGGAGGAAGCAACTTACCCTCCTTCTTCTCCTGCCTCCTCCTGGCTGAATGAGGGCTGGAAGCGGGGCGGCCAGAAGCAGGGGGCGGGGCTTCATCATGTGCCCCGCCCCCTGCACCTCACTCGGGGGAACTGCGTTCCCCCACGTTCCCCCCCGAAATGACCTCTGACTGTGCCACAGTCATGGCCTGAATCGGGCAACGCCCGCAAGGGAATTTAGGAGAGCTGCACCCAGCTCATACAGGACATGACACAGGATACAGGGTGAGAACTAGGGTTGCCAACTCTGTGTTGGGAAATACCTGGAGATTTTTTTGGGTTGGAGCCCGCGGAAGATGGGGTTTGGGGAGAGGAGGGACCTCATTGGCATATAAAGTCCACCCTCCAAAGCAGCCATTTTCTCCAGTGGAACTGATCTCTGTCATCTGGGGATCAGTTGCGATACCGGGTGATCTCCAGCCAGCACCTTGAGACTGGCAACCCTCATGGGAGCTCTGGACCCAACCTGTGTGCTTTATTATGGGTAAAGATACCAAGCCTATGGTAATGACCAAAGAAAAGCAATCATGCTATGGCATGAGTTCACTTTATTGCAGTGAGCTTGAGCTCTTGGCTGCAGAATTAGGGACAGTAATGTAACAGGCAGCCATTGATGCATCCACATCAAGAAGAGACAGAGGAATCATTTGACTAGGTTGACTAACTGGGTTGATTTTGTTATTTTAGCAGACTGGAATACGGACTACACCCTTTTACTAAATATGCCGTTGAACACACAGCATCAGTCAGGGTGCTGAGAAAGCCAGGAAGTATCAGGCATTACAGGTGCAGTAGGAGAGCTGCAACATTTAGGGTTGTCAACCTCCAGGGGGTGGCTGGAGATCTTCTGGGATTACAACAAATCTCCAGGTGACACAGATCACCTGGGGGAAATGGCTGCTTTGGAAGGTGGACTTTGGCATTGAAATCCCTCCCCTCCCCAAACACCCCCCTCCTTGGGCTCCACCCCCAAAATCTCCAGGTATTTTCCAAGCTGGTGTTGGCAACTCTAGCTATGTTGCATGCAGCAGGTCCCAGGTTCGATCCTTGATATCTCCAGTTAAAGAAGCAGGTGTTTGGCACACGCTCTGCAAATTGATCCCAACCCCCTGCAAGCTATTGCCATGAATGTTTTGGGACTGCATAGACACAAAGCATGCAATCGGGACCAATCCGCAGTCTGCTGTTAACAGAAGAAATATCCCCTTAAATGCTGCATTGCTGAAAAGTGGCCCATTTCAAATGTCACGCAAAACCCTGTGTTAATCTAACTAATGCTACATCCACACATTGTTGGATATTGTGCAACCATTGTGCTATTTTTTTAAATTGCTGTCAAGCCACAACTGACTTAGGGCGACCCTGGCCCCGGTCACACGGGGGAAACTGACGCGGCCAAAGTGCGGCTTTTTAGAGCCGCACCAAAAGTGACACATGGCGGCGGGATCAGACAGATCCCCCGAGCCGCCGCGCCATTGCTCCCTGGCACGATCAGATGCCGGGGGGGAAGCCACGGAAGGGAGAGCGAGGCAGCCAGCTGTGCATGTGTGCGCATGTGCAGTTTGGCTGGGAGCCTCAAATGCTTCTGAAGACGGGCGTGCCGGCGATCCCACGGCCACGCTTGCTGCGGCATTTCAGGTAGGTGCTACTATTACCTAGGGTTTTTTAAAATGCGTGTTTCCGGCCTGAAGGGACGGATCGGGGATGGGTGCACGCTGCTTCCCAGATGTTGCGGTGTGATCGCACCTGTTTGCTGCGCCCCCGATCCGTCCCTCTTCTGGGCCAAAACCTTCCATGAGACCAGGGCCCATGTAGGGTTTTCAAGATAAGAGACATTCAGGGGTGGTTTGCCATTGCCTGCCTCCGAGTCATGACCTTAGCATCCCTTGGAGATCTCCCATCCAAACACTAGCTGAGACCAACCCTGCTTAGCTTCTGAGATCTGACAAGATACCAACTGTTTATATTTTCTCGCCCACACAGGAAAATCCAGTTGCTGATGATTGCTGTAGGCACAAATGAGAGCACAATACGTGGAGGCAACGGCATTGCAGCCTAACTGTGGTTAGTGTGATTCTTTGAACATGAACTGCTTGGTTTACTGCAGTTGGTTAGGGTTTGTCAAACCTTGGTTTAAAATGACTCTTTGGAAGTTCAGATTAACCATTGTTCACAATACAAGAACTCGTGGGCACTCAATGAAATTGCTGAGCAGTCAGGCTAGAACAGATAAAAGGAAGTACTTCTTCACCCAAAGAGTGATTAAGACATGGAATTCACTGCCACAGGAGGTGGTGGCAGCTACAAGCATGGACGGCTTCAAGAGGGAATTGGCTAAATATATGGAGCAGAGGTCCATCAGTGGCTATGAGCCACAAGGTATAGATAGGAACTCTCAGGCTGGGGCAAGTGATGCTCTGTCTTCTTGGTGCTTGGAAGGGGGCAACAGTGGGAGGGCTTCTAGTGCCCTGGCCCCACTGGTGGACCTCCTGATGGCACCTGGTATTTTTTGGCCACTGTGTGACAGAGTGTTGGACTGGATCGGCCATTGGCCTGGTCCAACATTGGCTTCTTTTATGTTCTTATGTAATGTTAACCAAGGTTTCACATGGCATGCAGACATGAATATCCTGGGCTAATCCTGGCTCATTCCCTGGTGACACCTGCATATTTCCTGGCTAGCATTATCAGCTCTGGGTTGGGAAATTCCTGGAGATTGGAGGGTAGAGCCTAGGGATGGCAGGGCTCGGGGAGGGGAGGCGTGATGTCACTCCAGAGCAGCCATTTGCTCCAGGGGAAGTGTTCTCTGTCACCTGGAGGCCAGCTGTAATCCCAGGGGTCTCCACCCCACTTGGAGCTCAGCAACCCTAGCCCCGGCTGCAGAGCTGCCTGGTCAGAGCAATGGCAACACTAATTTATTGAAACTAGCCAGGATTTGAGTGATCAGCTATAAGCCAGATCCTGTTTTTCACAAATTAACCAAAGTAAAAAATAAACCAGCTTGGAGAAACGATGGCTGAGGGGTGACATGATTGAGGTTTATAAGACAATGCATGGGATAGAGTAGGTAGAGAAAGAGGTACTTTTCTCCCTTTCTCACAATACAAGAACTCGTGGGCACTCCAAGAAATTGCTGAGCGGTCGGGTTAGAACGGATAAAAGGAAGTACTTCTTCACCCAAAGAGTGATTAACACTTGGAATTCACTGCCACAGGAAGTGGTGGTGGCTACAAGCATGGACGGCTTCAAAAGGGAATTAGATAAGCATATGGAGCAGAGGTCCATCAGTGGCTATTAGCCACAAGGTATAGATAGGGACTCTGGGGCAAGTGATGCTCTGTCTTCTTGGTGCTTGGGGGGGGGGTCAACAGGGGGAGGGCTTCTAATGTCCTGGCCCCACTGGTGGACCTCCTGATGGCACCTGGTATTTCTGGCCACTGTGTGACACAGAGGGTTGGACTGGATGGGCCTTTGGCCTGATCCAACATTGGCGTCTCTTATGTTCTTATGTTATGTCTGAACTGAGCTTGTGAGAAGTGTATTGAGTAGTTTCTACAATGGGGAAAACGGTGCCTCCCCAGAGCCATTCCGCACTGGGATACAGCACCAGGGGCAAGGTTTAAGCCCCTCTCCCCACAGTCCCAATCTAAATTGGGCCACCACACAGCGGAGAATTAGATTTGAAAAAAAATCACAGAGAGCTCCAAACACAGAATGTTGAGCACTTATTTCATCTTATAGGACTTAATGTAGACATATAAACAGTGTAATCTAGAGTGACGCCCCTGTGATTGTGCATTAATGAGAAATTGTACACAAGAGAAAGACAGGCAGGTGAGAATATAGGTGAAAGATTTTCTCTTTTGCTGAAAATGCAGCATGGAAGACAGAGTGACAATTTCTTTGTATGAATCAGAACCAAGTCAAACACCATTAATCATTCCAAGCTAACACCCACAGTTCATACATGAGCTTGACATATCAGCTTTTTGTACTAAAACAACATGCCTCCACCTCGGTACACAATTACATGCACACAGACAAATAGTCCAGTAAGTTCACAGAACAGAAAATTAAGAATCTAAAGAGAAGAAACGTTCCTAATGTCATACTCAAAATGTATGAGTACATATCTTAAAACAATCATGCAGTCTTGAGACTGTTATGTGGCAGGAATATCTTAGAGCTGCTTACTGCATATCACATACACAACACATGCTGCTACAACGCACCCACTGAGCAGAACTTGGGTCTCAAGAGGAGCCTGGACGACTTACTTTTCACACAATCAGTAACTTTTTACATTAACTAACAGAACATAATTTTTGTTTGACTTTTGAACTGCACCCCATGCTGTTGTGGAACTGCACATTTTTGCCCAGAGCTCCTTGGATCCCCAGGAACTTCTCTGTGGCCCAAAAGATTTCCACCTGTAGAGAGCAACTTTCCTGCCTTCCCTCTCCCACTGATGCTAAAAGTCCTCCTCAAATGCTGTTTTTGGGGGAGTGTCCCCAAAATACATTGGGGAGAAGAAAGAAACTTGTACTCCACAGACAGAAGTCCCTCTGCCTGTGGAAAACACAGTTGGATCCCGGATCGTGTATGTGCTTAAGCTCCTTGGAGGAAGGGTGCTAAAGCATTAGTAAAGTATAACAAATCCTTTTTTTAAAAAAAATTGGTGGCCTATAGCCTGCCCCTTTATCCTACCATTCCTGTGATTTTAGACGTCATGCAAGAACCAACGGTTGTATCCATCATGCAGCGGTTATATCCATCATGCAAGAACCAACGGTTGTATCTGTGCCCTTTCACAGATCTGTGGAGCCCTTCCGATCTAATTTTATTTATTAATTTATGTTATTTATAGTCCACCTTTCTCATTTGGACTTAAGGTGGATTATACAGAGAGAGTCAATATACAACTGACAGATGAGACGTTCAATAAACCATGCAATAGGATTAGGGTTGCAGAACCAACCAGAAGTCTAAAAACAGAACTGAAGCCACATTAAACAATGCAAAAATTACACAGTAGCATCCTAGTTTCAGCAAGCTATACACAGTAGTATAGACCACAGTCCCTAATAATTTTTCCAGATAGCTTTGTGAAGGGCCCATTGCATTTATATTCACTACCCAAGATGCCTGTCTCAAATTGACTCTCCATATCCTGATTTTAAACACACACCTTTATGGACTGATCAGTCATGCAAAGCCATGTGGCTCAGAAGCAAGCAGGTGTTTCTTCAGGGGGTGTGATCAGTCTTGTGGTGTTTGTCTTGCATAGTTTTATCTCATGCCTTTTTTTAGCTCCTAGTTTTTGCCCACACTAAAGATGACTAAGAGATCAACCCTAAAGAGGTCTGCTCAGGGACTCCTGCTCAGCTCTACTCAACGTGGCTTCTACGACAGTAAAATGTTCTTAGGTTTACACTGTAATTCCTCAAAATATACGAATTGCAGTATCTGCTGTGCCTGTGAAAGAGATACCATCAGGTGATCTCTTTTATGGGTCCAACTCTTTGTTAGTATAGGAAAAAACAAGCTTATGAGTAGAAAAATAAATTATTTTGTGATTACCTAACTAGTTCTATGTGAACTAGCCAACAAACACCCTTAGATCTGAGATGTATAGACATGATACAGACATGAGAATCAAGGCAACACCTCACGTTACACAGCAACCTCACTTCCTATATGAATGCCAGGGCTCCACACCAATTTGGCATGTGACAATCTTATAAAAAGGAGGAAGACATTCTGGGTGTGGTCACATGGCAAGCCTACTGCGATTTGTTCCCACTGTAGATTTGATCGGGGATATTTTTTAGCGGGTTCAGATGATCACACATCCCTTGCCCAACCGCTTGCATTGTGCGACGAGGCTCCAGGCACTGTCCAGACAGCCACACTGCCCAAGTGCCACGCCGAACAAAATGAACTACCAATGTGTGACCGAATGCTGTTTTATGTGCGCTTGAGCATTCATGCATTTAATATTTCAGCGCAGGATTAGTCATGCACACCACAGTGAAAGCTGGGGGGGGGACTACCACAAGAAGGACATACAGATGACCTAATTGCATTCATAGTGAGGATTCACACTTCAAGTAGTAGGAAAGTATTTGATTGATTTCCCACAAGCGCTGTTCCGCGCTCACACCTCCCTTTTGCCCCGATGGCACGTGTCAATTTCACACAAGGTGCTGTGTCGCTGCATTTCGCCCTGGAGCTTTGCACGATTTCCCCTGCGTCTACTCAATCCTCAAAAAACAGGACTGAGTAGATGCGGGGGAAATCGCGCAAAGTTGCGGGGCGAAATGCGGCCGCGCAGCAGCTTGTGTGAAATTGACATGTGCCACCGGGACAAAAGGGAGGAGTGAGTGTGGAGCAGTGCTTGTGGGAAACCAGTGTCGGAAAATCTGCTAGAAAACCGGGAGGATTGCGGGGGTGAGTCTGCTTCGATACGGGAGACAGAATCAGCTGTCTGATCAGCCCTTTTAAATGCAATAGGTTGTGAAACCTGATCAAAATGACTGTGTGACCATGACCACAGTTGGGGTTGCCAACCTCCTGGTGGTGCAAACTAAAGAGAGAGATCATGGGAAGGAAGTTGAGAAGAAGCAAACAACCGTGACGTATTATGCCAAAAAAGTCTCTATCAAAGTGGCCAGTGGATTTGATGAGTGTCACTATGAAATACTACTAGAGAGTTTGTCAAAAGGATTAATATTGTATTTCAACGCTACCCACTTTGATAAAGTTATACACAAAACGAGATACAATATGCATGGTTCATTGGTGTTGATGGCATTTAAATTGCTTCCAGTAAACTGAATATTGGAAAAAGAAATTTCTAGTCTTTGAAGACTTTTTTTGGCATAATACATCACAGTTGTTTGCTTCTTCTCCACCTCCTGGTGGTGTCTGGAGATCTACTGGGATTATAATGGATCTCCAGGCAGCAGAGATCAGTTCATCTGAAGGAAATGGGTGCTTTGGAGGGTGGCCTCTATGGTATTTACTTTATTTATGTTTTTATTTTATTGATCAGATTTATACCCCACCCTCCTAGCCAAGTAACAACACATAAATAATGGTTATAAACAATCCTAAAACCTTCTAAAACAATCCAACATTATAAGCGCTAGTAAACATTAATAATATTGCTGAGCGATGGCGGCCACAATTCAGTGATCTATCCTAATGATCAGTTCAGAACTATTCCTTTATGCGGCTGGCACAGGCTGTTGCTGGTAGCACCAAGGGGACCAAGGGGACAGCCTTTCAACTACTGGGGGTGGCTTCTTGTTGACGTCCTTCCCCTCCCCAGATCCCAGCCTCCCCAAGCTCCTCCCCCTCCAAATATCCAGGAGTTTCCCAGCCTGGAGCTAATGTGACCAACACACCATGGTAACAATTATACCAGACAACGGGAATAGGTAGAACAGGCAGGGGTCATTTCCTGCAGGAGTGCACAGGAGCAGAGCTCCGGTAGTAAAGAGCCCAGGGGGCGGGCACATGCAACAAGCCCCACCCCCTGCTCCCAGCATCCCTCAGTCAGAGCAAGAAGCAGCCAGGTAAGTTGCAGAGCCCTCCCCCCCGGTCCAAACCAGTCCAGTGGCACCTTTAAGACCAAGTTTTATTCAGGTACAAGCTCTCCCTCCTCTGAGAGGACAGATCTGCATGTTCCCCCCCCCCAATAGCTAGCACTCCAAAACAGTCCAGTGGAGCCTGAGCGGTGGATGTTGCCTTCTGACACACTTCCGGTGATGTCAGGGGGTGTGGTATATGCAAATAAGTTATGCTAATGAGCTCCTGCACCTCTTTTTCTATGAAATGACCCTTGAGAACAGGTCTTCCTTTCCAGAACATACCTGTTTCGCCCTTTGTAGAAGAAATCTGCACAGCCTCGATTGTGACAGGTCCATTCTTAATATTCTCAGGCGGTTCAGAAGAGATCTAGAGCATCAAACTATGGTTAGTCATCAGAATGTCTGTTGTACTACTTGGCACATTGAAACAGCAAAAAAAAAAAAATTCTGGAAAATTATTATAAGAGTACTATGCATACTAACTGCCCATAGTCTTCACCAGTAGGGTTGGCAACTGGCCTGAACAAAAAAAAAGTCCTGTGCCTTTAATTAGAAGCTTAATGGGTGGAAACAGGCTGCTGAAGATTTTCATGGCATGGAGGGAAATAGCATCCCATAACACTGTGGGGAAGCCGGGGAGGGGACTACTTCCCAGCAGCATCCAACCCAGGACAAAGAACCCTTGTGTCAGTGACCTATGTCTTAATACCTGAACACAAATATAAGAAAACCACAGCGAAACAGAAAATCCAGATTCTAATCCCTTACTGTGTAGCTGGCTAGCTCCTTCATTCCAAATATCCCATCTCAGTCCTTAAACATCACCAGTATTAGCTGTAATGGGGCAAGGCTTACGCTGGGCGATTAAAGACCAAGGTTATGAATTTTAAAAAGCAATTTGATTTCTCCAGAGAGCAACGCCCAAGCCAAACATCACAAAGCATTCTACAGAAAGTTACCTCTGCGTATGATGTCCTGTGAATGATTTCTTGATCTGAAGGCTCCTCTTCTTTCGTTAGCGTGTTCCCCATACTGGCTGTATTTGAGAAAACCCAAAGCAGATGTTTAGGAAAGGCAAGAGGGAACACACATGAAGCTGCCTTATAATGAATCGGATTGTTGGTCCACCAAGGGCAGGAATATCTACTCGGACTGGCCATGGCTTTCCAGGGTCTCAGGTAGGGGTCTTTCATATCACCTACTACCAGGTCCTTGATTGGAGATGATGGAGATTGAACTTGGGACCTTCTGCATGCCAAGCAAATACTCTACCACTGAGCCACAGCAGGTCTGAGCCATGATCCCACATAGGAATCAGCTGCATTCTCACACTGCCTGATTTTAGCTGTGCCTTCAGATTTGAGAATGCAACTGATCCCTATGGAGGATTATACAAGTATCCATTTCTTTAGAGAGACGTATATGCTGCATCTCCAGAGACCTGCCCAAGACAACTCATGAATTAAAACAGTACAACAAAACCAAAAGCATAAAAACAATCCCTTAAACACAAGGCAGAGGCATAAAAACAGCATAAAAGAAGGTTGAGCAATCCAAAGTCAGTCTATTTCCCCACAGGGGAAGGAACGGAAGTAGTAGTGAAATCGGCTACGACAGCTTCAGTCATTGGAGCAGGGTCTTCTGCAGGGGCCAATCTGCAAATGGGCAAAATCAATAACTGCCCCTACATGGGTCATCTCTGCTGTGGCCCCCGCCTTGAGAGACAGCCTGCCTGAGGAGGTCAGAAGGCTCCCATCCCCCTGGCTTTCTGCAAACTATGCAAGACTGAATGCTTCAAGAGGGCTTTTCTATCCTTTTCGGGCTCAGCACAGGGGGAGAGGTGGTCTTGCCGATACGAGGGTCCAAGGCCATGAAGGGCTTTGTATGTGATAGTGAATACCAATGCTCCCTCTAAGCTGTGGAGTCTAGTGAGCAAAAATTCAGCTTTGTGAGGTACTGGCATTAAAGCTGTGAGCAGGCGATTTGGGTACTGCATAGATTAGCTTGCTCTGGAGCTATCCCTTCCTGAGCTAAGGCAAAAATGTGTGAGCTGGAGGCTAAAAAACTGTGAGCTAGCTAACTCAGCTTAGAGGGAACCCTGGTGAATACCCTAAATTGAGCCTCGTAACAGATGGGCAGCCAGTGAAGTGCCTGCAGGATGGGAGTAATATGTATGCTCTATCTAACTCTCAGTAACAGCTGAGCCGCCAACAGAATTTACCAGAGAATGGGCTTTTCGAGCATTGGTACCTCACCTGTGGAATTCCTTTCCCCTTGAGGCTCACCTGGTACCTACACTGCTGTCTTATAGGCACCAGGCCAAAATGTTTCTTTTTAACCAGACTTTTAATTAAGGATTGATTTTTAACCTCATTGTTATAGGCCTATCACACATGCACATTTTACTGCAGATTTTCAGGGCAGTAATCCTTTAAACTTGACTTTGGATTCTGTGCCCACCTTACATACCATTCTTTTCCCTCTAGTGTATTTATTCTGCAGCTACAGTTTTAAAAATGCATTTTTCTAAATTGGGTTGGAATGTCACTTGCAATGTGTGGGGAGGGGTGTCCAAGGTTTTTTTTTTTTTTTTAAGTATGCAATTGCAGCTGTACAGTAGTGCCCAGTAAGCACTTTCCATTTAAATCCTCGTGGTTCAGGTTTTGTGCATGCATTTTAGTGTTAGTTCCTTGCATGAAAGAGAACAGAAAGGAATGCAGGCAAAGGGGGAAAAACAATGTTGAAATTGACAAGACTTTTTTTTAAAAACTGACAAGCATCTGCAAAGCCCCATTTTCCATATTGCAAAGCTCTAGGGGATTCTCTGCTGTGTTATCAGCCACTGTGAGAAATAGGAAAGAGTCACACGATCTCATAATATAGGAGAACACGTTGAGTGTACAGAATGCATGGTAGAACCCACTGACACTGGCATTGCAAGCATGTGTATGTGTGCCTGTGCAAAGTCGGCCACAACACCACGCTTTGCACAGGGCTGCAAATTGTGTGGGGGAGGAGTCCTCTGGCAGAAGCCCTGGAGAGCTTTTTTAGTCTTGTGCCACTGAATTGGAAGAATTTGGGGGGCATATTTTTGCTGATGCCCTAGCACAGCTGCATAGTAATGCTAATTTCCTGCCCTTCCTTGCAAATTTCTGCAGTTTTCTTTTTGTGATTCTCTAATTAGATCCTGCACACTGGTCGTGATCTTGGCAGTTTTTTAGAGCCTTTCCCGTGCGGATTGCACTCTTCCTTCAATTGGGTTGATCCTAAGCAATTCTTAAGTTCGGCGGTTTGCAGAAGTTCCACCTGGCTCAGCCGCCATTTCAGTGTTAGGCTTCCAGAGACTGACAAAATGGTTTCCCAAAAAACTTTGTTCACTAAAGCATTCAAGGGAAAAATGTTTTAAGAACATAAGAACATAAGAGATGCCAATGTTGGATCAGGCCAAAGGCCCATCCAGTCCAACACTCTGTATCACACAGTGGCCAGAAATACCAGTGCCATCAGGAGGTCCACCAGTGGGGCCAGGACATTAGAAGCCCTCCCAATGTTGACCCCCCCCCCCAAGCACCAAGATGACAGAGCATCACTTGCCCCAGAGTCCCTATCTATACCTTGTGGCTAATAGCCACGGATGGACCTCTGCTCCATATACTTATCTAATTCCCTTTTGAAGCCGTCCATGCTTTCAAAGCTTTAGGCTTCCCATCTCAGTCTCACTCTCTCTCTCTCTCTTTACAACTCATGTCAATTTCATTCCATGCTGATGATCCCCCCCTTTTTTTTGTTTTGCATGCAGCACTGAAATCCTTCCCCCCCCCCCCGTTGTTGTTTTTTTTGCACTGTGGATGCTGCGATTTGTCTCCTCTCTGATCCCCCTTTCAAGCCAATAACAGCAGGGAACTCATGTCCCCTGTTGTTTTAATTTTTTTGTTCAGCAATCCAAGAATAGCAATAGCTCAAGGAGCCCCAAAAGGACAGGGGGAAATCCGAGGGAACCTGTATGCTTTTTAATTACTTTCAGCTTGAAAGTGAAACAAGGGAAAAATCACCACAAAAGCACTCTCAGAAAACTCGGGGAAACGACAGCCAGAAAGCAAACTGAGCACTGAAGGGAGGATAATCAATGCAGAAGGACAAAGAAAACCAGACAGACGTGCACAGTGAAAGTGAGGGAAAATACCTGTGCATAATAGGCCATAGTCTGCTTTTAGCCTGAAGACAGTGTAGTTTCACCTGCTTCATGTTGCACTGTCTGGGGGTTTTAACGATGGGTTTTAATTAATAACGTCTGGCAATTTGCATGTTTTATTTTTGTGAGCTGCCTCATTCAGGCTTCATGGAGAGGCTGCATAGAAATTTTCTAAATAAATACATGTATGGGCCTGCAGCAGCACCACTGATGGGAAAAGACAGAAAGAGTGAGTTCACCCAGTCAGCCCTTCTCACGAATGCCTTCTGAGCTTTTCGTCTATGCGGTTCCTGTAGCTTTTAGTGGTCTCAGGAAGCTATAGGGGGAAGTTGGGAAAGAACCACATGGCAAATGTCCTTACATGGTATGGGATCCAAGCCTGTCCTGTCTCCTCTCACATTGCATATGCTGGCCGGCAAAGAAAATAGTATCAAAAACATATTTTTATTTATGGTGTACACAATATCAAATATTAACATTTTTCAACCCCCCCTTTTTTCCACAGTTATTTCTTATACTTCTTATTTATAACTTGGCTTTCTTTTTTGTATATTTTCAGAAAGCAACACCTGGCTTTAGTTTATATATATTTGCTTCTGGGTGAGTGTGTTTTATCATAGTATTATTGACTAATGAGGAAGGCCCTAGAGGCTGAAATGTGTATGTTCCTATTGGTAATTTGTTATACACATCAGCTATGTATGTGAAATCATCAACTGTGTATGTAAAATGAGGAAAGCTTATTTCAAGCTCTTGTTGATGTTCTATGAAGTCTGACTTTCAGACTGCTTGTTTTTAATCTTTTAATATTTGCTATTGTGTACACCATAAATAAAAATATATATATTTGATAATATTTAAGTAAGCTTGACCCTTTAAACAGTGCTGGTATATTTTGGGTTGAGTTTGCTTCCCCCCTTTTTTGTCCTCAGCAAGGAAAATAGCCATTAATCGAATCTCTTACTTTCTGCTTTTCCACAAAAACTGGCTCACAATCTCTCCTTATATATAATTGAATAGTGGGTGCCAAAGTTCTAAAATGCACTCCTTTAGTGTATGGACGCTTGAACTGTCAGTCAGAAGACGCTGGCTGGGTTGACTGGCTGCTTTGTGCAGTCCCGCCCAGCGTTTCAAGGTCTTTTGCATATGGAAGCTGATTGGACTTCACTGCATTCCACACCTCAAACTCACCCCCCTCCCCGCAAGGCAGTTGGAATGTCAGTTGCATATGGAACCTTCAAGGTCTTTTGCATTTGGAAGCTGATTGGACTTCACTCCATTCCACACCTCATACTCCCACCCCCCCGCAAGGCAGTTGGAATGTCTGGTGGTGTGTAGGTCCCAGGATCATGTTTTAAAAGCTGCCTGGGGAGATGGGGACCTCAGACAGGTTACAGTGCCATAGACTCCACCCTCCAACCCAGGCGGCCGCTGGTGGGAGCCGCGGGTGCCCGGGCCGAGATTGGGGGGGCAAGGCGGGCGACAGAAGGCCGATGCCTCCGTCGCCCGGCCCTCTACAGAATCCACCCCCCAAACCTCCAGGTATTTCCCTCCTTAGAGCTGGCAACCCTACATTCCCCTCAGTGCCTGTTGGTAGGCAACTAAGCTTGGTCCTGTCACCTACTTTGGCCTTTGGGAGAAAACACATTGGGGCCAATCCTGATAGGGTTGCCAACTCCAGATGGGAAATTCCTGGAGATTTGAGG
This sequence comes from Gekko japonicus, assembly GCF_001447785.1. Lineage (NCBI taxonomy): Eukaryota > Metazoa > Chordata > Lepidosauria > Squamata > Gekkonidae > Gekko > Gekko japonicus. The sequence continues at coordinate 132,947 of NW_015172594.1, read as the reverse complement.
GATGGAGCCTGAAGAGGGTGAGGTTTGAGGAGGGGTGGGACCTCAGACAGGTACACTGCCATAGACTCCACCCTCCAAACCAGTCAGTCTCACATAGGGAACCATTGTTGCCAATCTCCAGGTGAGGGCTGGAGAGCACTCAGTATTACAACTGCTCTGCAGAAGGGAGGGCAGAAGTCAGCTGAAGTCAAAGGGGCAGATAATGGTAGGTTGGTGGCTAGCTGGGAAGGAGATGGGGTTGCCAACTACATGCTGACAAATTCCTGGGGATTTGAGGGGTGGAGCCTGGAGAGGGTGGGGTTTGTGGAGGGGTGGGACCTCAGACAGGTACACTGCCATAGACTCCACCCTCCAAACCAGCCATTTTGTCCTGGGTAACAATTGCTGCCAATCTCCAGGTGAGGGCTACAGATGACTCACAATTACAACTGCTCTTCAGGTAGCAGAGATCAGTTCCTCTGGAGAAAACAGTGGACTCTGTCATTATACCCTGCTGAGGTCACCACAGCAAATTGACACTGTTTGCCCAAAGCCAGAGCACTCCCCCAGAGCCTCTTTCTAGATCTCGTTGTATTGCTTTCACAACGGGCTTTACTGCTAGTCCTATTATAATACCATTAAGTTAAAACACAAAAACATGAAATCACAATACAGAGATAGAAAACCATGAAAAATATATTCCATTTTTGGGGTACTACATAGTGAATGTTGTGGTATATTGGGCGCGGTCTGATAGTAAAGTAAGGATCTAGATTTATTTATGGCAGTGGTGGCGAACCTATGGCACGGGTGCCAGAGGTGGCACTCAGAGCCCTCTCTGTGGGCACGCGTGCCATCGCTCCAGCCAGGTCCAGACCATCATTAAAGTGTTGAATTCGCTGCCAAATAATTTTAAGTAAATGAAAGCATTTGGGATTGCTTTCCTTACTTTGTTTGGATCATCTTAAGTTAATGTATGAGTTATTTTTTCTAAAGTAAAACCTCAGCATTCAGGTTAAATTGCCGTGTTGGCACTTTGCGATAAATAAGTGGGTTTTGGGTCGCAGCTTGGGCACTCGGTCCCTAAAAGGTTCACCATCACTGATTTATGGTGGTAATAAATGCAGGAACAGTTGGGTTAAAAAGAAAAAGAAGCCATCTTTGCAATGAGTGTTATGCCCAATGTACACGAACTAACCCTTCAAACTTTATAAATATTAAAGATGAATGCAGTCTAACTGGTTTAAAGGAGATAACAGTGTCCGCTAATGTTGCTTTCTCAAGGTGTATTTCTTTTCCTGTCAAAAAAGGCTAAGCAGAAAGGGCAAAGTCTCAGGCGCAGAGACATTCCCACATGATCCAGTTCCTTGTTCAAAGGTGTAGGGGATTTTGGATCCAAGGGGTGAGCCTAAAATTCCCCTTTTAGGGATTTTTAGAAGTTGAGGACTATGTACAAAGATGAAAGGAAGGCACCGATTGTACAATCCCAAACAGAGTTACATCCTTCTAAACCTGCAGTGGACTTAGAAGGGTACAACTATCTTTAGGATTATACCACAAATCCATCCCAGAGCTGATTGCAGCCCAGGCTAAAATAAAAAAGGAAGTACTTCTTCACCCAAAGAGTGATTAACACATGGAATTTACTGCCACAGGAGGTGGTGGCGACTACAAGCATGGATGGCTTCAAGAGGGAATTATATAAACACAAGAAGAGGGACCCGCAATATTCACCCGGGGGGGTGAGTATTCCCCCCAGCTCCTGGCCTGTAGAAGCAGGAGGACCTCAGGGCTGAGGGGGAAGTGGCCACAGGTAAGCTTCCCCCCCTGGCTCCAGCGGTGAGGCCTGAGTGGCTTCCAGCTGCTGGGGCCGCCAATCTCCCCCCCCCCAGCTCCACCACTGATCTCTGAGGCCTGAGCGGCTTCCAGTCATTGGGGCCACCGATCTCTTCCCCCCCAACTCCACTGCTGATCTCCTCCCCCCTGGCTCCAGCCTCGCCACCAGGCCCACCAATCTCTCCCCCCCCCAGCTCTGGCAGCAAGGCCTGAGCGGCTTCTAGCTGCCGGCCCACTGCAGAGTTCCCAGAGCGTTCTCTGCGCATGCGCAGGGAACACTCTTTTACCTTTCGAGGGAATTTAAATATCCCCCGTATATTTTTTCAACTTTTCAGATTTTTCTGCACACCTGGTGATTGCACCAAGTGTGCAGGAAAATCTCTCTGCCCCCCAAGTGACCCCAATGTGCAGATTTAGATATCCGCATGGAGGCGGCAACTTGGCTAACAGTATATAGATATGGAGCTGAGGTCCATTGGTGGCTATTAGCCACAAGGTATAGATAGGAACTCTGGGGCAAGTGATGCATTGTATTTTTGGTGCATTGTGGGGGCAACAGTGGGAGGGCTTCTAGTGTCCTGGCCCCACTGCTGGCACCTGGTATTTTTGGCCACTGTGTGACAGAGTGTTGGACTGGATGGGCCATTGGACTGATTCAACATTGGCTTCTCTTATGTTCTTATGTTCTTAATCATAAAGGTACTTTCCTGGGCGTGATTTCCACTGCATAGCATCAGACTTTGTACCTGAGCAGACCCGCTGAGGAGTGTTTCTTACTTAATGCCCCTCAGAGCACAAGAGAGGAAGGATGGATGACAACTTTTCTTGTGTTTGGATAGTCCTAGGCTAACCTGATCTCAGAAACTAAACAGGGTTGGCTAGTATTCAGATGGGAGACCACCAAGGAATACCAGGGTCATGATGCAGAGGCAGGCAATGGCAAACCACCTCTGAACGTCTCTTGCCTTGAAAACCCTACAGGGTCACCATAAGTCAGCTGTGACTTGACAGCAAAAAAAAAAGTGTGGAAATGGACAGGTAAAGCTTTTCCTGGCATGGAGCAACATCATCTAGTAGGTCACATCTCATTAATCCTCTGTTAAAGGGACACAACAGTTTTTTCCCTCCAGGCTGTTGCCAAGCCCAGGTACAGCTAAAGAAAAAGCCCCCCCCCCAAAAAAAGATAGCAAACTCAAATATTCATCATAATAAAGTTAAAGCTCCGTGAACATAAGAGCATAATGGCCCATCCAGTCCACCACTCCGTGGCACACAGTGGCCAAAACCCAGGTGCCATCAGGAGGTCCACCAGTGGGGTCAGAACTCCAGAAGCCCTCCCACTGTTGGCCTCCCCAAACACTAAGAATACAGAGCATCACTGCCCCAGAAATAATAGTGTTCCATCTGTCCCTTGTGGCTAATAGCCACTGATGGACCTCTGTTACATACGTTTATCCCCTCTCGAAGCTGTCTATGTTTATTTATATTTATTTATTTATTTATTTTATTCAATTTATACCCCGCCCTCCCGGCAATGCGGGCTCAGGGCAGCTTACATAGGGGCATACGCCAATATAAAAACATATTTAAAACCATTTAAAATCCATACAATACAAAAACATTATTAACAAGTTATTAACTAACTAAAGTGCTCTAGATGTTCCAGATGATATTTCACAGATGGCGTATTTCAACTGTTCAGCATAATCTGCTCCAGGAAGCGTTGATGTTCCCTCATCCAGGGCCAGGTTAAGATGGAGCAATAGTGATGGTAGTGGCAGCTCCTACTCCTATGCCTGGTGGAAGAGCTCCGGCTTACAGGCCCTGCGGAACTGTACAAGGTCCCGCAGGGCCCGGATCTCCTCCGGGAGCTCGTTCCACCAGGTAGGAGCCGCCACCGAGAAAGCCTGGTAGCGGTCAGCCTGGCCTCTTTGGGGCCTGGCATTGCCAGGAGATGTTGCGTCCCGGACCGAAGTGCTCGCGAGGGAACATATGAGGAAAGGCGGTCCCTTAGGTAAGCTGGACCCAGACCATGTAGGGCTTTAAAGGTAAGAACCAGCACTTTGAAACGAATCCGGTACGCTATTGGCAGCCAGTGCAGCACTTTCAGCACAGGCTGGATATGGTCCCTTCTAGGAAGACCCATCAACAGCCTGGCCGCAGCATTCTGCACTAGCTGCAGCTTCCGGATTTGCAACAAAGGCAGCCCCATGTAGAGAGCGTTACAGTAGTCTAGCCTCGAGGTGACCGTCGCATGGATCACTGTGACCAAGTCACTGCGGTCGAGGAAAGGGACCAACTGCCGCACCAGCCGCAGATGGTAAAAGGCTGACTTGGCAGTGGCTGCCACCTGGGCCTCCATGGTTAACGAGGAGTGCAGGAGCACTCCCAAACTCCTAACCTCCGGCGCTGGCACAAAAGGCACCCCATCGAAGGTCGGGAGAGGGAGCCCTAACCCCAGACCACCACGACTCAAGCCCAGGACCTCTGTCTTCACCGGGTTTAACTTCAGCCTGCTCAGCCGGAGCCAACCAGCCACGGCCTGGAAGGCCCGGTGCAGATCTTCAGGGACAGAGCTCGACCGGCCGCCCAACATCAGATAGAGCTGGGTGTCATCCGCATATTGATGACACCCAAGCCCATACCTCCGGGCAATCTGGGCAAGGGGGCGCATATAGATGTTAAACAATAACGGGGAGAGAACAGCCCCCTGAGGCACCCCACACACAAGAGGGCGCCTCCGGGACTGCTGCTCCCCTATCACCACCCTTTGTCCCCGACCACGGAGAAAAGAGGTAAGCCGTTGAAGGGCGAGCCCCTGAATCCCCACGTCGGCGAGACGGTGGGTCAGCAGCTGATGGTCGACCATATTGAATGCGGCCGACAGATCTAACAGCAACAGCGCCGCCACACCGCCTCGATCCAGATGCCGTCGGAGATCGTCAGTAAGGGCGACCAATACACTCTCTGTCCCATGCCCCAGGCGGAATCTTTGTATCTACCACCACTTCCTACGGCAGTGAATTCCACGTGTTAATTACTCTTTGGGTGAGGAAGTACTTCCTTTTATCTGTTTTCTGTGCTCATTAATTTCATTGAGTGCCCACAAGTTCTTGTATTGTGAGAAAGGGAGAAGAGTACTTCTTTCTCTACCTTCTCTGTCCCATGCATAATGTTGTCAGCCTCCATCGTGTCACCCCTCAGTCATCTATCCAACTTCACAAAACACCTTTTCCCTTTAATGGATAGTCTAGCCCCATCTTAAATTAGACCACTGGACTATTTTTTTTCACATTTTCATCTTGCCTTTCCTCCATGTCTATGGCTCTCCTCACCTCTTCCGTGTTTCCCCGAAATTAAGACACTGTCTTATATTTATTTTTTCTCAAGAAGACACACTCGGGCATATACCACAAATGCATAGAAATCCTGCTAGGGCTTATTTTTGGGGTTGGTCTTATTTTCGGGGAAACAGGGTATGTACCAGTGCCAATCCCACCCCTACCTCTACACATGCATGATGTTTTTCAGCTTGCATGCACCGCTACAATTTCCATCCAGAACTTTCTGAGGAAGTGTGCTTGCACACAACCATGAATAAAACTTTGTTGGTCTTAAAGGTGCCACTCAGGCCCGTAGCCAGAATTTTTATGTTAGGGGGTCAATTTTTTTTTTTGTTAAGCGGACAGTTTAACATGGTTGAGAGCAACCCATTGTTGCCTACTCAGGCTGGCAGTGGCTCTTCCAGGTCTCAGGCAGAGATCTAACTACTAAACAAACAAACAAAAATTATCTTAAACAAAGACACGCAGAGTAAGTCAGAACTGCCTACTCAGACTGGCAGTGGCTCTTCAGGTCTGAGATGCCCAGGATTGAAAAGCAGGACCCACCATGTGCCCAACAGATGCCCTACCCACTGAGTCACAAACCCACACTATTATATACAGGTCGTGGTCAGACATGCGATTTGGAATGGAGGGGAAGTGAGCCTATTTCCCCTGGTTGAAATTGACACGGCATTGCACAGTCACACATCAGCCCAATCAGATGGCACGTTCGGCTGAGTGGGGTATTTTCGATCTACAAAGCCATGTGCATCTGCAAGTCTACACATACAGGGGCAAGCGCAACATAACAGAAAACAAAACATTGGCAGCTTGCTGACAGGCAGAAAAAAAACAGCACCGAGTCAGGATAGAATGAGCAGACCATCCCGATGGCATGAGACCATGCTTGAGCGATCAGACGGGAAAGTCCATCTGTAGCCTGTCGGCAAGCATTATGCCTGGACTTTCCCTGGTGTCTTTTAACTTCACTTTCGTAGTGGGGCAGCACAGGGTGATTGACAGCTGCAGGACCTTTCCCAGATGTTGCTGTCTGATCATGCCCTTTAGATCCGTCAGGCATTCACAGCTATGTCGGATCTAAAGGCACGTCTGACCACGGCCACAATCCACTTACTTTATCAACTACCAAACAAGCTGAGCCAAAGGAAGGAGGAAGCTGAGCCAAGAGATCCAAAAGAGGACCAAAGAGGAAGAGTTGAGTGAGGGCCGAGGCCAAGTTGCTTCCTCTGGGGAGGGGAGGAGGCAGAGCATAACAACAAGAAGGTAGGAAAAGCTAGCAAATCGTGCCTCCCTTTGCCCCGCTTCTATTGGTCAATTTCCCACTCGAAGCCGCGTGGCTGCATTTTGACCCACGGCTTCGTCCAATTTTCCCCACGGTTTCGTGATCTTTTTTGAGGATCACGAAACCGCAGGGAAAATTGGGACAAATCGCAGGTCAAAATGCGGCTGCGCAGCTTCGAGTGGGAAATTGACCAATAGAAGTGGGGCAAAGGGAGGCACGACCACGGCGCAGCTCTTGTGTGAAATCGGTCTGTATAGCAACAACAACAACAAAAGCCAGCTAGCACTCAGCACACACGTGCTTCCACCCCCCTGTTTGCCCCAGAGCCACTCTTGGAGGAGGGCCAGCCAAAGGCCATGAGGTGCCCAGAGGAGAGCAGGGGTGAGGTGCATGTCTTTTTAAGGGAAGCCAACCAGCAGCAGGAGGAGGGGCCATCAGAAGATTCTGAGCTTTCCTCCCTGAAGAAAGGGGGAGGGGGAGGAGGCGGAGCACAATGAGAAGAAGGTAGGGAGAGCTAGCGATTCTAAACAGTGTTTGTTAGTCTGCATAACAGCGACACACACACTGTGATCACGCTTGAGCAGCTGGTTCTCAACTCACTTCTCAAAGACATGCAGGGGTTCAAGGGAGGCTCCAGCCCAGAAATTCTTACGCATCACATCTGTAGCTGTCTGGTGAGGGGGCAGGACACGTTTCGGAGGGGGCGTCATCCTCGTCAGCCCCCTCATGGCTACTGGCCTGGTGCCACTGAACTGAAACTTTGTATTCCTGCAATAGTCACCGGAGGCTTGGTATGCACACTGGAGAGGAAGCTTTCCCTCACAGCTTGGAACTGCATGTGGGTGGGTTCCACATGGGGGGATGGGAAAAGCTGATCCGCTCCCCAGCAAAACAGCTGCAAGGGAGACAGAGATGTGCGGTGACAGCATCCACATGCCCTGCCCCCTCCCCATCCTCCTTGCATCGTCACAAAAGCACCAGCTTGACCACTGGGCTTGTGAAAGGGACAGCTACAAACGCTGGTCAAGAGAAACTGCCAAGAACCCCTAGTAATTTTTGATCACCTGTGCTTAGGGTTGTCAGCTCTGGGTTGGGAAATATATGGAGATTTTGAGGGTGTAGACTGGGGAGGGTGGGGTGTGGGGAGGAGAGGGACCTCAGCAGAGTATAACACCATAGAGTTCACCTTCCAAAGCAGTCATTTTCTCCAGGGGAACCAATCTCTGTCGCCTGGAGAGCAAGTTCTAATTCTGGGAGCTCTCCAGACCCCCACCTGGAGGTTGGCAACCCTACCAGTGAAGCTCAAACTCAATATGGTGGTGGCAAATCCGTATGTTCACTACAAGATAGGGTATGGTTTACAGTGCAAAAGATCCAGGCAGGAGGATATGCTGGATCCATGCCCCCTCCTAGATTTCCACTCACACAACCCCTCTTCCAGCAGGACTCGTTTCCAGTATTTGCACTTGGCTGGATCAGAATTACTGGGGGGGGGGGGGCAGCTGCAAGGAGAAAATCCTAGGTCCCTCCAACCCGATGTTCACACCTTCCCCCAGGTATACATTGCTTTATTCACGACTGAGGGGAGGGGTCTGTTTTTAAATATCCAGGCCTGCCTCTGTCACATGTAAGATGGGCCCTTGGATATTGCAGAAAAGCTGGGTTTGCAGCTTTGAGTCTCCTGACCCATTTCAGTAGTACCCAAACATCCTGTATGATACACTTAATTGTTATGTCTAATGGACATTACGGGAGGACGCCTGGTTACTAAATTCAGGAACAGCAGCGCTGGATCATGAGTCTGGAACCCAGAAGTCTTGGGTATCATATTACATTCTGCTATGTGAAACGGGGGCGGGGGGGGGGAAATATGTTGAACACGTGGTCTACCTGTTGCTAAAGTAAATATCCGGTTACACACCCTACAACTGTTTGGAAAGGGATTCCACCTGTGTACTTGCCCGAGGACAGACAGCGTAAGAGTGGGGAAGAGACTTCAGAAACACCAATTTTTATTTTTGCAGTTTAGCAGTCGTCCTACAGATAGGACAGTCCACTTTGCAACTAGTGCCAATTTGCAGAAATGATAGTAAAAAAACAACCCCTTCACTTGGCGGATTTTTGCAAGTTAAAGGGACAGAAGCCAGCCAGGGTGATTTTGTTTAGCCAGTTGATCCCCTGGAGACAGATCCCAAGGTCATACAATTTAAAGAAGAGAAAGTGGACCCTGTAGATCTGGAAGGGGGGGCGGGAACTATCTTTGTTTTTTAAAAGTTTGCCTGCTGCAAAGTTGACAGCGAAGGGTAGGGACTGGAATGAGTCAGGCAAAGCAAACAGGAACCACCCTTGAGCAATCCAAACTGGAGCACGGCTGAGCTCCTGCCATCTTCCCAGGCTGCAGGACGGCCACTTGACTTCAGAGTGCTCATTCCATGCATTTGAATCTTAATAGGGCTATAGTTCAGGCGTTAAATGTAGCAGAACAAAGCCCTATTGGAATTCCACAAGGGAAAAAGCAGCTTGGGGTGGGAAATATGAGAGTAAAAAACCTGGCTGGTGGAGAAAGGGTTAAGACCAACGCTCCCTCTAAGCTGTGTGAGCAAAAATTCTACTTTGCGAGCTGCTGGCATTAAAATTGTGAGTGAGCGATTTGGCTGCTGCATCAATTAATTTGCTCTGGAGCTGTCCTTCCTGAGCTAAGACAGAAATGTGTGAGCCGGAGGCTAAAAAACAATGAGCTAGCTCACACTAACTCAGCTTAGAGGGAACACTGGTTAAGACCCCCACACCTTGCTGTTACTTCTCCAAAACGGATACTTCCCAAATCTGTGTGTTTCTTTAGATAAAGCAGACACCCAAGCGGCTTCCCCTTTTCTTCAGTAACCAGGAGAAGCCTGCAGGTGACCAGGGTAATGTACAAGCCCCAACACAATGTTGTTCTCGCAGACGTTTGGAAACCCCCATCTGGTACAGCATACTGTTCATTCAAGTGGATCGCAAAAAAAGGAAGAGTGAGGCAGAGAAAGAGAGAGGAATTAGGCAGCCCATCATTCAAAACATGTGGCTCTGAAAATAGTATGCTTTCCTGACCTCTTTGCTCGATTGAACATGGGAGAGATTAAACTCCACCCAAACCCTCGCCTGCTCCATGAAGCCGTTAGTCCTGTTCTGAACAGAAATGAAGCTTAAGCACATGTTTGGTCTCCGTCGTTCCTTGTTATCCTTGCCTCGCTTCTCTCTCTCTCTCCCCTTAGGTTTCCATTGTAAACTAATTGGGGCAGAGGCCTTTTTGCTTATGTTACTTTGGAAAACACCATCTGCCCTAATAGGGCATAATAACGATGGGTCAGATCCAACATAGGATTTCCACAGATACAAGGGGAGGTAATTTTCACTGTTTCCCTCCTCCCATGTCAGACCATCGATTTCCCATGCATTGCTGTTCCTCAGGTGGGGCATTTTGGGTTGCTGCCGGAAGGAAGACAGGGTAAGGGAATCAAGTTCCAAACCCCCCTTCTTGACTTTGCACGAAAGCAGGCTGTACACTTGATACCGCCTACATTTTTGCGCTTAGCTTGGGTCAAGTCCCTGCTCTGGATTGGTTCTCACATGACAGTAACAATTCCCCCAAGTAACATTCCCCCAAGAGCACTGCGATCGGGGAACTTCCATCGCCTGGAGGTTCCAGGCCCCCGGGAAGTGAAGCTGACCCAAACCAGGGCTAGGGCATTCTCGGTGGCGGCTCCCACCTGGTGGAATGAGCTCCCGGAGGAGATCCGGGCCCTGCGGGACCTAGTGCAGTTCCGCAGGGCCTGCAAGACGGAGCTCTTCCGCCAGGCCTTTGAGGGGGAGCCGCCGCCGCCACTATTCCACCAATGATATTCCAACCATCTACCTAATATAGTAGGGGTAGATGTCGCCCAATAGAGCTGGGGAAACATTCTTCCTGGCGCTCCCGCTGGGAAGAACTTGGCCGCCAGTGTGGGACGTCGCCCATCTTGGATTTTATGTAAATTATCAGAGCACCAAATTTTATGTCAAGATATAGTGTTTTTATTATGCTGTTGTTTGTATGCATATTTTAACTTCGGCATGGCCGTCTGTTAGCCGCCCCGAGCTGAATACTGGATGGGGTGGGATACAAATCCCAATAAATAAATAAATAAATAAATAGGCAAGAATCATTTATATGTCCTGGTATGGTGCAGAGGATTAAATGTGTAAGTGGTTCCTATAGAATGAAACCATAATGCACAGGCTTCCAGTTGGTGCAAGACCTGGGTGAGTTGCCAACCTCCAGGTAGGGCCTGGAGATCCCAGAATTACAATTGATTTGCAGACCACAGAAATCAGTTCCCTTGGAGAAAATGGCTGCTGTGGGGGGTGGAATCTATGACATTATAACCCTGCCCAAATCCTGCTCATTCTGGGCTCCAACTCCAAATCTCCAGGAATTTCCCAGCTTGACGTGTGGATGGTGCGTGTCGCCCACACAGTCCTGATTCTCGTTTCCTACCATGGAATTGACGTCAGTCTGGACTTACTCTGTTTGATGTCCCATTCCTACTTCTCTTCAGTTCCCATTTGTAAAACAGGAACAACAGTGGCCTACCTCGTAGGACTGTTGTGCGGATTATTGAGATGGACAGAAGTAGTTACAGCACTATGGAAACCATTTTCCAAATTAGGGGTCGGTGCTCCTGTTGCGTTTTATCCCACCCTTCTTCCAAGGAGTTATGACTCTTACAACAACCTGATGAGGGAGGATACGACCATCTGAGCTGAAGGGTAGAACAGGTGCTTCCAATAGAGTCTTCCCAATCTTAAATTTGACTGCCCACTGCTGAACTGAGTGGCTGAATGGCACAATGGCTAGAATTCTGGTGGGCTCAGAGCTGGCAGATCAAGGTACAAATGATCTTGCACGGGTCACTGTCCGCTTAACCTTCCTCTCGGGGCTATTGCGAGAAGGAAGTACAACGGCTCCCCATTAACAACAGACAGGGAGGTCATAGAGGGGCTTGGATAATAATTTCCTCCTGTCCTCTTTTAGACTGGAGCCCCCATTTTGCCAGATCTCCACCAGCTGTTTCTCCGCTAGCTTCCACCCCATAGCAATGGGGAGGGGATTTAATTCTTGGTATGCTGGTTTGTTTGCTGCAAATCTGATTGTTATATGAATATGCATTTGCTCTCCTTATTGTCCCAGCTCACACAAGCTGAGAGTTGCACTCTGAGATACTGCTAGGGATCCTGCCTTTTCCCTGCCCCTTCTTGAACAACTTGGGTGGGTAATGTATGCCTTTGAGCTGGCTCTCTCCTATCAGAGATTTGGCAGGAAAAGCTCTGCATCCCCTTGTGGCGTATTTTTGCATTCAGCTCAGTGGCACCGACCTCCAGTGGGGAGGAATAACAGCCCCACTAACCACGCTGGCAAGCACAACAAAACTCCACTCTGTTTTGCAACTGGAGAAGTTGGCAGAGAGTCCCTCTAAAGGTTCGTCCTACACAGCTTTCCAAAGAGCTCGGGGCAGAGGAGAAGGAAAGAAAGGAGGAGTGGGGGGGGGGGAATAAAACAGCACCCGTCTAATTTTTTTTCAATTATCCAAGAAGAAAGCAATAAAGAGAGAATCGCTTACCAGGTGCAGCTGTTCAGCCGACAGCCTAGCACTGCTGGGCTCCCGTGGAGCTGTTCCGGCAGATAGAGCCCTTCCCAGCGGTCAGCAGGTACCTAGCCTAGCCTTGGGCAATCTTCAGAATGAAACCTCACAAACACTAAAGTGGAAACACACCGACAGGGTGGAGTTTGTGACATTCAACTGCCCTGCTAAACTATTTTCCTTACCTGGCCTGCAGGGCAACCCAAACCTGTTTGGTTAAAGGCACACGCTATATTTCCCCCCCCAAAACCCAAATGGCTCTTTTTAAACAAATGGTTTGTGCAGCCAGTTACGGAGCTTCACTAGGGAATAAGCATAGAAAGGATGAAAGGAAACCAGAAGACACACTTTTAGTGAGCCTCCCTCCATATTTGCCATCTAAGGGGGAACACCAGGATATCATCTCAGATCTCAGAAGCTAATCAGGGTTGGCCCTGGCTAGTGTTTGGATGGGAGACCACCAAGGAATACTAGGGGTGTGACACAAAGGCAGGCAATGGCAAACCGCCTCTGAACATCTCTTGCCTTGAAAACCCCACGGGGGTCAGCCTAAGTCAGCTATGACCTGATGGCAAAAAAGGCCATCACTGCATACTGTGGCAGTAAGTTCCACTGCCAAACGATCAAAGCATTGGATGGAGAGAGAAAGAGGGCCATTTTCCTAGCAATGCCCAAGTGCTAGAACTCTGGGGCATCCAGTGAGGTTTAGGTGTGGTAGGTTGAGTGTAATGTATTGGAACGATTACATGAATCACCTCATAGGACTCCCATGTTAAGCTTCGAGATTCCCCTGGCCGGAAGAGACACTGTACATGTTGAGTATAAGGGGAAATGTGTTAAACTGTCATGTCTTATTGCTGAGGGAGACCGGGTCAACCTGCTGGGGTTGGACTGGTTTGAGCCATTGGGCATTGGTATTTCAGGGATTAACAAATTGCTTGAGAATAAATGGGATATGATGTATGACCTGTTCCCTGATGTGTTTGCAGAGGGTCTGGGGCGGTACAAAGGGCCCCCGGTTGCTTTTGAACTTGACCCATCTGTAAAGCCGATCAGACTGAAATATCGGAAGGTTCCAATTCCCCTCAGGCCTAAAGTAGAGAGGGAAATTGATAAACTCGTGGAACAAGGAATTTTGGAACCTGTTCCTCACAGCAAGTGGGAGACGCCTATAGTAACACCAGTTAAGCCTGATGGGTCCATACGCTTATGCGCAGACTATAAATGCACCCTTAACAAGGCGTTACAACAACACTCCTATCCCGTCCCGGTTATTAGCCACATCCTGGCTTCATTGGGGGGCGGAAAGATCTTTGCCAAATTAGACTTGGCACAGGCATACCAGCAGTTGCCTGTCACTCCTGAGGCTGCAGAGGCTCAGACTATTGTTACCCATAGGGGGGCTTTTAAGGTGAATCGCCTACAGTTCGGGGTAAATGTGGCGCCCGGCATCTTTCAGGGCCTGATGGAGCAACTCTTGAGGGGGGTACCAGGAACGGTGCCCTACTTCGACGACGTGTTAATTGCGGGGAGGTCTGAAAATGAGTTGATGGACCGGGTGAAGGAGGTCTTGAAGCGTTTCCAAAACGCTGGGCTCAGAGTAAAACGTTCAAAATGTACACTGGGAGTTAGCAGTGTAGAGTTCTTGGGGTTCAGGATTGATGCAGACGGGGTGCACCCCACTACTGACAAGGTGACTGCAATCCGAGACGCCCCCAGGCCGGTGAGTAAGAAGGAGCTCCAATCATTTTTAGGACTCCTCAATTTTTATCATGCGTTTTTACCGCATAAGGCATCAGTGGCGGCCCCTTTGCACGCACTTTTGCATAAGGAGGCGAAATGGAAGTGGGGACAGGCCGAAGAAAGGGCTTTCGTGGGGGTTAAGGAGCTGTTGGTGTCTAATGACGTGCTGACGCATTATGATGACCAGAAGCTCCTGGTGTTAGCTGCGGACGCTTCACCGTTTGGAATTGGCGCGGTTTTGAGCCACCTGATGCCTGATGGGAGCGAGGCGCCAATCGCTTTTTACTCAAGATCTCTTTCTGAGGCAGAAAGGAACTATGCCCAGATTGACAAGGAGGGTCTGGCTTTAGTAGCGGCTGTCAAAAAGTTCCATGACTTTATTTTTGGCAGGCGATTTTTGCTGGTCACTGACCACAAGCCGCTACTGGGGATTTTTGCACCCGATAAGCAACTGCCGAATATCATGTCCCCGCGCATGCTTAGATGGGCGCTCTTTTTGCAGGCGTACGATTATGACCTTGAACACCGGCCTGGGAAGGCAATCGGACATGCGGACGCCCTCAGCCGCTGCCCATTGCCCTGTGCGGGACCCGACCCTGCTCCTGCTTGTGAGGTCTTGGCACTGGACGAACTCCCTCAGGCTCCTGTATCGTCCAGGGACATTGCTGCACACACGGCTAAAGATAGCGTGCTGTCCCGTGTTTTAAACTGGGTTTGGAGGGGGTGGCCAGTTGGGAGTGTTGAACCTGAATTTGGACCCTACAAATGCCGCCAAAGTGAACTGTCCATTTCTAAGGGCTGTGTTTTATGGGGCAACAGGGTGGTGGTCCCTGACAAGCTCAGGAACAGAGTTCTAGAATCTCTGCACGAGGGGCACCCTGGAATGGTGCACACCAAAGCGTTGGCCAGGGGGTATGTCTGGTGGCCTGGGCTGGATAAAGAGATTGAGGATTGGGTTCGCGTGTGTTCCCAGTGTCAGCAAGTCAGGCCGGAACCCCCACAAGCTCCGCCTCAGAGGTGGGAGTCTTCAGGGAAACCCTGGGCCAGATTGCATCTGGATTTCGCTGGCCCGTTCCAGGGGAACATGTTTCTCATAGTAGTGGATGCAATGTCTAAATGGTTAGAGGTTGTGCGCATGAAAACAACCACTTCACTAGCCGTGATCCATGCGCTCCGCCATCTTTTCGCCACGCACGGGTTGCCTGACGTCCTCGTCAGTGACAACGGGCCTCAATTTGTCTCTGAGGAGTTTAAGCAGTTCCTCACGAGTAATGGCATCCGCCAAATGACTTCGGCCCCCTTCCATCCGGCATCTAATGGCCAGGCCGAACGGATGGTAAGGACGGCAAAAGAGGCCCTAGGGAAAATGAACGAAGGTGACTGGAGCCAAAGGCTGGGTGCTTTCCTCTTGCGGCAGCATACCACCCCTTGCAGTTCTACAGGCCGTAGTCCGGCCGAATTGTTAATGGGACGCAGACTCACAACCTGCTTAAACAGGTTACATCCGGATCTAACTGACGATCACTCCGAGCGTACAGAACCGCAACCGAAGGTGCGCATGTTTGAAAAAGGAGACAAGGTTTTCGCCCGAAATTATGCTAATGGTCACTTATGGCTTCCTGGGGTAATATCCGACTCTGTGGGTACTCGCATGTATGTGGTGCAGTTGACTGACGGTCGAATCTGGCGGCGCCACATAGATCAGTTACGGAGGCGTTGGGCTACGGACAGCGCTGACTCTCCGACGGCTGAATCCTCTGACGTTGAGTGGAGACCCCCAGAACAGGCGGTGAGTACCGAACTGCCCGGTACTGTCCCCGAGTCAGGGCAAAACCCTGTGTGCGGGGCTGAAACCCCAGTAGAGTTTGTGCCTGAACCAGGCTGTATGGAACCCCACACTGACCCACAGCCTTGTACGCCCATGGAGCCTGCCCCGCTTCGCAGGTCCCAGCGTTCGCGGCAAATGCCGACTTATCTGAAGGACTATGATTGTAATAAAGTTTTGTGGAATAGCTGATGTACAATGGCATGACTTGACTGTATGTAAATAATAAACTAGGGTATGTTGTTTTAACTTAGGGGGGAGGAATTGTAATGTATTGGAACGATTACATGAATCACCTCATAGGACTCCCATGTTAAGCTTCGAGCCATACCAGGGCTCCTCCGAGCGAACTTCCTATTGGTCGCTTCGTAACAGCGACCAATCAGAACGATACCATTCCCTAGGAGGGAAAGACTTCCATTGGTCCTTAACTAAGCAATCTCATTGGTTGTTAATTGTAAATAGGCGTGGCTACATTAGCCCGGTTATGTTTAAAAGGAGCATAAGCTCCCACTGTTTTCTGTTCTGGTTTCTTACTGAGTTGAGCGCTTGTTCGTTACTTCCAATAAAGCTGAATCACTTGCTGAATCACTCTACGAGTCCTTTGTTAGTGCGATCTAACATTGAGGATGAATGAAAGAAAGTGGTTCTTCAAGTGCCTCCAGTACCAGAAGCACCCACAAACAGTCCCTGGAGAGCACGCAGTGCTGGACCTGATGGGCTTTTGGTCTGATCCAGCTTGGCTCCTCTTATGTTCCCCTGACGAATGTTAGAGGTGGCTTTAAAAAGGAATTAGACCCATTCAGAGAGGGTAGGTCTATCCATGGCTATTGGCGATAGTGGCTAAATGAAAATTTATTTATTTATTTATTTATTAAATTAGATGTATTAGGCCGCCCTTCCCTGCAAGCAGGGCTCAGGGCGGCTTACATCAATAAAAAATGCAACAATACTAGACTTAAAACAGCATTAAAATCCAACAACCACTAAAAAAACAGTACAATCCAAGATGGAGATAAATTTCCAATACCCGCTTGCTCCTGGGTGAAGTAAAATGCAGAGCAGTGGGAAGGGCGGAAGGATGTGAGAGTGCCAGGCTGTCGCTGTCCTTGGCCAAATGCCCAGTGGAACATCTCTGCCTAGCAAGCCCTACAGAATGGGAACAGGTCCTGTAGGGTGCGGGCCTCCTTAGGCGGAGAGTTCCACCAGGCAGGGGCCAGGCCTGAAAAGGCCCTGGCCCTGGTCGAGTGCTGGGGACCACGAGGAGGTTCTTATTTCCAGATCATAATGCTCTTCCTGGGGCATATTGAGAGAGGCAGTCCGGAAGAGAATGTACACCTATAAAGAATTGGGATAGAGCTGCCAACTCTAGTTTGGGAAATTCCAGGAGATTTGTGGGTGGGGGTCTGGGGAGGGTGGAGTTTAAGGAAGGAAGACAGCTCAGTGGAGAAGTTATGTTATAAGGCCTGTCCACCAAAACTTCCGTTTCCTTCAGGGGAACGGATCTATCTAGCCTGGAAATCAGCTGTAATATCTGGAGAGCTCCAGGCCCCAACCGGAGGTTGGTAACCCTGCCTGGAGTCAAGAGCTAGCAGAGGCTTAGGTTTCTGTGCCCATTTGTGACTTTCTGGCTGGTTAATGTAGGAACCAGAATGCTGGATTAGATGAGCCTTTGGTCTGAATCAGCAGTATTTCTTCTACATTCTTGTTTTAGAAGCCACAGAGAGAAAGCTGCATCTCTCCTGTTGGAATATGCAAGGTCTATAGTGTAGCCTTATGAAGAAGATCTGAAGATCGCCCTACAGGGGGGCAGCTGAAGGGCTGGTAGTTAGCATAGGTAGATTAGGGACTGCCCACAATTTCAAACTGTGTCCTTGCTGTCTCCTGATTGGCTCTTCTGGAGTCTTCCTGCTCCTGCAGAGCTTCCTTGTTGTTGTTGTTCCTCCTTCAGCAGTTAGGTTCTCTCTGTTCTATAACAGTTTGTTCTTCTTTAATGAGCCTACTTATTTTTCTCTAAACAGTCAGTGCTCCACTTCCTTTTCATATTTAAACTCTGCCAATATTTCGCTGCCTGGCTAAAAAGAGAAGCTCTTAAGGGAGGAAGGGTCTATCCCCCTGTCCTGTCATAACTGGATCTTAATCCCAGTCCCATTCTCACTGTCACCCCTTCCCCCCACATGTGGGAGAAGGGACAAGAGTGAATGAAATACAGCCACAGAATTAGGAGGAGGAGGAGGAGATTGGATTTATACCCTGCCCTTCACTTGGAGTCTCAGAGTGGCTTACAAACTCCTTTCCCTTCCCTTCCTCACAGCAGATACCCCCTGTGAGATAGGTGGGGCTGAGAGAGCTCTTTCCAGAACTGCCCTTTAAAGGACAGTTCTTGTCAGAACTATGGCTTGCCCAAGGTCATCCAGCCAGGTGCAAGTGGAGGAGTGGGGAATCAAACCCGGTTCTCCCAGATTAGAGTCCACGCACTTAACCACTACACCAAAGTGGAAGTAGATCTCACCTAGGCCTTATCTGTATAGGTTGATGATTTCCAGCACAGTGCCCATAGGCACCATGTCACCCGCCAGTGTGTTTCCTCCTGGCGTCCAGCTGCTTTCCCCCCAAAGCATCTTTTCCCAATGCAAAAAGTCAGTTGTGGCTTTCTTCCAACTCAGTTTGGAGTAGGAAGTGCTTCAGCAGAACAGAGTGGGAATTACCACAGCTTTGTATTTTCAAAGAGCACCTATTTGGAAACAGTTGCCTCCATCACGGGAGAAGAAAGCCTCCTAAACTTTTTGGAGCCTCCCAGTGTTTTGTGATTGGACGTAGCCTTCATGGCAGCCAATTTGTTATTGGTCCCATGATCTAGGTATGCCAGCCTCCAGGTGGAGCCTGGGGATCCCCCGTAATTATAGCTCATTTCCAGACTACACAGATCAGTTTCCCTGGAGAAGAAGAAGATTGGATTTACACCCCACCCTTCACTTGGAGTCTCAGAGTGGCCTACAGTCTCCTTTTCCTTCCCCTCCCCACAACAGACACTCTGTGAGGTAGGTGGGGCTGAGAGAGCTCTTTCGAGAACTGCTCTTTCAAGAACAGCTCTGACAGAACTATGGCTTGCCCAGGGTCATCCAGCAGCTGCAAGAGGAGGAGTGGGGAATCAAACCCAGTTCTCCCAGATTAGAGTCCGCGCACTTAACCACTACACCAAATGGAAGTTTTGGAGGGTACAATGCTCTATGGCATTGTACTCCAGTGAGGTCCTTTGGTGTAGTGGTTAAGTGTGCGGACTCTAATCTGGGAGAACCGGGTTTGATTCCCCACTCCTCCTCTTGCAGCTGCTGATGTGACCTCGGGTCAGTCACCAGGACTGGCACAGCTGTCCTTGAAAAAGAGCAGTTTGTGTCAGAGTTCTGTCAGCCCCACCCACCTCACAGGGTGTCTGTTGTGGGGAGGGGAAGGGAAAGGACTTTGTAAGCCGCTCTGAGACTCCAAGTGAAGGGCGGGGTATAAATCCAATCTCTTCTCTTCTTCCTCTTCTCTTCCTCCCCAGGCTCCACCTCCAAATCTCTACCCAACCCCCACCAATGGCCAGGGGGGAACTGGGAACCCTAATATCATCTTCCATGGCAGCCATTTTCTTGTGGCACCCACTACATTTTCAGATTTCCCCAAAGGGCCCACAGATTCAACATCACCAGATACATGGTTAGTATGGAGAAATACATTTGCAGAACATGGCACTCTACAGTTAGATTCCCATTTGGGTTTCCATGACCACAGTAGCACTTTCAAGCCACCGTAATCCTGGAAATCACAGCTGGAATCTATCCCTGTATTGCTACTTGATATATGACATTCCTCCAGGCTATCCATATGCTTGATGACACCCAGGACAGAACACCTGGCAATTAATTAGTCTGTGTGATGCAGCATTACTAGATGCCAGAGGCATGATGGGAAACACACGGTGATTATTGTCAATTAGATCAGGACAGAAAATGGGGTTTCAATACGGGATAGGAAACTTAGGCCAATGGTTACAGAAGAAAATGCCCAGGTGTATCTTTCTGAATTTATTTATTTACTTCATTTATAAGTCACTTTTCTCTGGGGACCCAAAAGTGGTTCATTATGTTGTCCCTTTCTCCATTTTGTCCTCACAGCAACCCAGTGAGGTAGATTAGGCTGAGAGCATGTGACTGGCCCAAGGCCACCAAGCAAGCTTCCATGGCAGAGCAGCAGTTCTGGGGTTTCCAGGTCCCCTCTGGCCACCAGCAGGGGGTGGTTGCGTAGGGTTCCCAGATCCAGGTTGGGAATCTCCTGGAGATTTAGGAGTGCAGCCTGGGGAGAACAGAGACCTCACAATGCCATAGAGTCCACCCTCCAAAGCAGCCATTTTCTTCAGGGGAAATGATCTCTGCACTGGAGATGAGCTGTAATTCCAGGGGATCCCCAGGTCCTACCTGGAGGCTGGCATCCCTATCTTGGTCTGCCAGATCCTAACTCTCAGTCTAACCATCACACCACGGTGGCTCTCCATTCCGCCACCCCTCGGTTGTTCCCTTTTACCTTAAATGCTTACTTAGGCCTTACTGTTTATCACACCATTTACACATCTACCCCAGATTCTGTCAAAGTAGAGATACACTGAGAGTTCTGTGTTCAGAGCACGCAGAAAGCTTAATTCTTGGATGCATGGAGGCCTGATTCCAAATGGGACTGTAGTACTTGGGGGAGCGAGGCTTAAGCATATTTTCCTGATCTGAAGTGGTCCCAGGAGAAACTTAAAACGTAGGCCTTTGGCATAGGATTGCCAGCTCAGGGTTGGGAAGTAACTGGAGAACAGGAGGGACCTCAGCTGGGTATAATGCCATAGACTCCACCCTCGAAAGCAGCCATTTTCTCCAGGGGAACTGATCTTGGCCGTCTGGAGATCAACTGTAATAGTGGGAGATCTCCAGGTGCCACCTGGAGAGTAGCAACTCTACTTTGGCATGGTACAAATACCATCTCCCATAGGCCATTTCAGGTAAGGTAACTGGTATATAACAGAGGTCATTTCGGGGGGATTGTGAGGGATCGCAGTTCCCCCAGGTGAGGTACAAGGGGCGGGGCACATGATGAAGCCCTGCCCCCTGCTTCCGGCCGCCTCGCTTCCGGCCCTCATTCAGCCAGGAGGAGGCAGGAGAAGAGGGAGGGTAAGTTGCTTCCTCCCTGCCTCTCCCCACCCCTGCCTGCCCGGGGCCAGGGAGGGCCTTCGCGGGGTTTCCTTGTCCTCCCGCCGGCCTTGCAGGTCCATCGCCGGGCCCCTCATGGGGCTCGGCAGTGGAGCTGAAAGGCCGGCGGGGTGGCAGCTGGGACCGTTGCGGGCGGGGTGTGTGGCCTTATGACACACTTCCGGTGATGTCAGGGGGTGTGGCCTTATGACACACTTCCGGTGATGTCAGAGGGTGTGGCATATGCTAATGAGTTATGCTAATGAGTTCCCCTAGCTCTTTTTCTACGAAACGACCCCTGGTATATAAGAGCACTGAAACATAACAAGGGCCTTGCTGGATCAGACCCATTCCAGAGAATGGCAGTGTTAACTGACAGTGGTCCATCTGGTCCAGCATCCTGTCTCACAGCAACCCTTTTCTCCGGAGGTCCAGCAACAGGGCCCAAAGACCAAGGCCTTCCCCTGATGCTGCCTCCCAGCATTGGTATTCAGAGGCTAATTGCCTCTGAATGTGGGGGTTCCCTTGAGTCACCATGGCCAGTAGCCACTAATAGACCTAGCCTCCATGAATCTATCCAATCCCCTTTTAAAACCGTCCATCCTCTGGCAGCGAATTCAACATTTTAATTTTATTTGTGTGTTGGGGGGTGAGCTTAGTCCCCCAAACTTAATGGCCCCAATTTGAAGTAGGGCCTCGAGCACAGGAGAGTTAAGTTGCAGCACATCTGGTCTGACAGGACCCAAGGCAGACCTCAGGGTTGCCAGGAAGTGGCCCTGGGGGAAAAACGTCCTGTCCCTTTAATAGAAGCTTAATGTGTGGAAATGGGCCGCTGACACTTTTCATGGCATGCAGGTAAATAACATCACGGGTGAATAACATCCCATTAAGCTGCAATTAAAGAGACAGGTCATTCCCCCCCCCCTTCAGTGCCCAGGTCGCAACCCTGTGGCTAGGGCTGCCAACCTCCAGGCGGTGGCTGGAGATCTCCTGGGATTACAAATGACCTCCAGTGGCAGAGATCAATTCCCCTGAAGAAAATGGCTGGTTTGGAAGGGGGACTGTTATGGCATTATACCCCACTGAAGTCCCCTCCCCTCCCCAAACTCCACCCTCCTCAGCTCCCCCCCCAAAAAAAAAATCTCCAGGTATTTCCCAACCTGTAGCTGGCAACCCTACCTGTGGTAGATCTGGAAAAAATATAACATGTAGTTAAGGCTCTCTATATAAACTATTTTATGGGCTTTAGGGTTGCCAACTCCAGGTCAGAAAATACCTGGCAATTTAGGGGTAGACGCCGAGGAGGGTGGGTTTTGGGTAGGGAGTGATCTCAGTGGGGTATAATGCTATAGAGTCCACTCTCCAAAGCTGCAATTTGCTCCATGGGAACTGATCTCTGTAATATGGAGAACAGTTGTACTTCTAGAATCTCTAGGCCCAACCTGGAGGTTAGCAGGCAGCCCTAAATGTGACAGCCATGGTGTGTGTGTGGGGGGGAGGCTATGAGCCAACTGCCTTCTGGACTGAAGAATATCCAGTCCCTCCACTCTGGCCTCTCCCATAGATTCTTTCTACCCCAACAGCCCACAATCAAATAAAAAGGGGGACACAAGGCTTTTTTTAAAAAAAAAAGGATTGGTGGCATGTAAGCCGTGTGCTTCCTAAAGGTCTCTTATTTGCATACCTGGTAGACTAAGGCTGTAGTTATATGTGAGGTGAACAGCAAAGGTTTATTTAGCAGAAAATTAAGGACTTAATAAGGTAAATATGATGTGTGGATAGCAGAAATATATGAAGAAAGGGGACGCTCTAGCGTTCAGCTAAAATCTCTATGGTGACCATATAGTTTTTGGCTGAATGCTAGAATGTCCCCTAAATGACGGGCCCGGTGTGATGACGACACTTCCAGGTGACCCAGGCCAGCAGACAGGAGCCCCTCACCAACAAATGGTAGGCACTTGGCGACCCTAAACCTCATGGACTCCTTGCCACATTGATCTGTCTGCTGAACAATCCCAGCATGTCAGACAGACAACTGTTGACTGCTGCAGAGGATTCTGGCTCATGTTCTAGTCTAGGGCACACTCTCAAGGCCAGAATACATGTTACACTGGCAAGCCAGTGATGAGGTCTCCTGATTTTTTTAAAGCCTAAAAATAGCTGAATGGTGGTAGAGATTAGAGTTGTGATGCTTTGGGGAGGGTGGGCTGGTTCTTTACCTCTCCACTATTTTCCTGATTGAATCATGTCTCCAGGTTGAAATTAATGTCAGTATGGAAAAAGACAGACAAAACCAGTACTTGTCTTCTTTCTCTACTAGGACTAATTCTAACCTTGGGGAGTTAACCCTTCTCCTTGTGCCTAGAAATGCAGCTCTAATTTGAACTGAGATCTCCAATAGCTAACTTTTAAAAAATGGGGGCACAGATCCGGAGATCCAGTCATGGATGTGCTATATGATGTCCAGTTTGGCCCTCAATTAGCATGTAGCCCATGAGATCTAATTGTCATCCTCTGCAAACTGGCCAGTGGGAAATGGACGGGGTACATGGGGGAGATTTCTGCATGATGGCATGACTTCCCCTCCAGGAAAATCCAGAAGTGATGTCATGCCACTCTAGGAATCGCTGGAAATGCTATGGTAAAACAAAGAGTTTTCCCCTCAAATGGCGTGGCCCCGCCTCCAGCGTGCGACGTCACTTCCGGGTGGCGCACACGGGGGGTGGGGTTTCCCCCGGGCCCCGATTCCACGGGAGCCGGAATCGGGCCTTGAAAGCGGGGGGAAATCCACCCCCCGGGGGGATTTGGGAACCCTGCTATGGAAGCTCACTGGGTGACTTTGAGTCAGTCACTCTCTTGCAGCCTAACCTACCTTCCAGTGTTATTGTTGTCGAGCAATGGAGGCAAGGGGAACGGTGTTATGAGCTGCTTTGAGTCTCCACTAGGGAGTAAAGCAGGGTACGTACAGATATTGCAGGAAAGCTCCATGATGGGTAAATTACCCAGAGAATGAAAATAAAAGCATTCGGGCAATACAGGTGATGAAACGGAGGAGCTCTGGCGTGGAGTGGTGCCCCAGTAGGAGACTTACTGTATGTAGGATGTTCTGAGCACTGTGAAGGAAAAGCAAGGACGTTTTTGCCATAAATAAATAAGCTATCCTTTGCAGTGCCCTCTGGGATGCTGAGTAAGGCTGATTCTGCACACATTTGTTTCCTTGAAGTTTTTCCACAGCCATGTTGGGAGGTTAATCTCCCTCTGCATTGCATGCCACTTTCATTTTCTTTGTTCATTGAGTTTTATGGTACCTTCTGCATAGATTTATGGCTGTTCAGGGGTGACTTCAGAGTCAGTACGGTGTTGCCCCGGGGTATCTGAATGTGGTATTGAGCGGCACCTTTCCCTTCCTCTGCTTCCGATTTGAAGGGAGCAATAAGCAGACAACTTGATAGGGCTTCATTGATCTCCGTCAGTTCCCCTGCCCCTATTTTCCACTCTGTATTTATCACCTCGCCATGAATTACTTGGCTCAGGCGGCTAATGACTGCTGAGGCAAGTATTGACACAGGAAAATCTGCATACCAAGGCAGGAGCGAGCACTGAAAACAAAATAGATGGCGCGCTGACACTGGCCAATGCAGAAACCAGGATCTGAGGCAATGCTATGAAAACAGATATTCCGAGGCAAGGGGGAACCAGGTCGACTGCTGATAAAATGTGGAGCAAATGTCAGATGCAGAATGGACCTTTGGTATCAGCCTCCTTTTATCCTCAAAGATCCTCTTGAGTTTGGAGCAGAAGTGGAAAGGGGAACAGCATTATCAGTGGCTACTGAACCAACACTTGAACCAGAGAAGATTACAGGGTCAACACAGAGAGAAAAATCCCGTGGTCATCTTGGGGTATACGCCCAGTCCTCTGTACTGCTTCCTCAATGCAAGGGCCACCGGACAAATAATGACTTGCCACCCTATGAGAAGTAGAATCTCTTCCTTGCTTTATTTACTCTGGAGGTGTATTGCTTTCGTTATTTGCCAGAGGCGCTCTCTCTCTCTCTCTCTCTCTCTCTCTCTCTCTCTCTCTCTCTCTCTCTCTCTCTCTCTCTCTGGTGTTTCTTATGCAGACATTTCTCTTCATCATGTCACCTGATCTGGCTGGATCGTGGCCTGACTCATGCATTTCAGTCACTGAAAACACACCCTTGCTTTCTGCCAGACTGTAGATAGCATCAGCAATGCAGAAGAATTAACTTTTCTTTTGGGAATTGCTTCCTGGCCCTCCCACTAGGGAAGTGAATGGACACTTTCCAAACAAGTCTGTGTGTGCATGCGTGGGGGGATCGTGCACATGCAGGGGTGAAGTCTTTTGTTCTCTTGTTCTAAACGGTTGCTGACTCACCCACCCCCAATGCACCTCAAACTGCTTTTTAAAATACCCCCCCAGGCTAACCTGATCTCGTCAGATCTCAGAAGCGAAGCAGGGTCACTATGCAAAGGCAGGCAATTGGCAAACCGTCTCTGCTAGTTTCTTGCCTTGAAAACCATACAGGGTTGCCATAAATCAGCTGCAACTTGATGGCACTTTACACTAGGGATGGGACTGGGGGGAAAAGGTAGTTTGGATCAGGGTCTCTGGCAGTCCACGGCAATGTTCCCTCTAAGCTGTGGAGTCTTGTGAGCAAAAATTCTACCTTGTGAGCCACTGGCATTAAAGTTGTGAGCGAGCGATTTGGCTGCTGCATAAATTAATTTGCTCTGGAACCCTCTTTCCTGAGCAAAGACAAAAATGTGTGAGCTGGATGCTAAAAAACTGTGAGCTAGCTCACACTAACTCAGCTTAGAGGGAACACTGGTCCACGGACTGAACCCCAAACCAAACTGGCCTCACATGGACCAAACTGGTCTTGCAAGTTTGGGATGTGGCGGAATGGGGGGGGGGATCTTCCAGGAAGGGACTTCCCCCTCTCTCCCAGCTGTGGCAAGCTGCAGCCCTTTCTCCTGGCTGTGGCAAGCTGTGGAAGGGAGAAGGGGGGGCAGATCACCCGGGACGAGGCTTCCCTTTCCCCTTTCTCCTGGCTGTGTGACCAGGAGAAAGGAGGGAATCACTAGGGAAGATGCTTCCCTTCTCCCTTTCTCCTGGCAAGCCGTGGCCAGCATAAAGGTGGGGGTAAAGTCCCCCCCCCGCAAAGGTTTAAGCCCTTCTTCCTGCTCCCTGCAGCTTTTCCAGAAAGCAGGAAGCAGGGCCATTTAAATGGTAGGTAAAGGCAGGGTTTAAATGGCAGTGAGCCATTTAAACCAAACAGCTGTTTCTCCTGAAGAGCAGAAAGTAGGAAAACCCATGCTTTCTGTTCTTCACAGTCACAAGCCTCCATGAGTTGTGCCAGAATTAGTGGCAGTTCGTCCCAGTTCTTCAGGTTCGTGAACCCCAAACAGGTCAAAATTCTTGTTTTAAGATAGGCTATAAATTGTGATGAATTTTTAATATTTTGTATTGTTTTTACTGTTTTATTAGCTATATGCCTTTTAGCCACCCTGAGCCTCCGGGGAGGGCGGGATAAAAATGTAAATAAATAAATAAATAAATAAATAAATAAATAAATAAATAAAATTCAGTTTATGCCCATCCCTAGTTTACATGGACACATGTTTAAAAAGCAGCTATACTAGGCCTGCTGTTCAGAAGAAGCAACTAAAAGTTACCCTTGAACTAGTATACATGTATTTCATGGTTTGTGACCAATACTTAGATCCAGGGGTCATTTCCTGCAGGAGCGCACAGGAGCGGAGCTCCGGCAGTAAAGAACCCAGGGGGTGGGCACATGCAAGAAGCCCCACCCCTGCTCCCAGCAGCCTTCAGTCAGAGCAAGAAGCAGCCAGGTAAGCTGCAGAGCCCCCCGTCCCCCCCGGTCCAAAACAGTCCAGTGGCACCTTTAAGCCCAAGTTTTATTCAGGTACAAGCTCTCCCTCCTCTGCGGGGACAGATCTGCATGTTCCGCCCCCCCCAGTAGCTAGCAATCCAAAACAGTCCAGTGGAGCCTGAGTGGTGGGTATTGCCTTCTGACACACTTCCGGTGATGTCAGGGGGTGTGACATATGCAAATAAGTTATGCTAATGAGTTATGCTAATGAGCTCTTGCACCTCTTTTTCTACGAAACGACCTCTGCTTAGATCCCTGGCATGTTTACCCTGGGATTGAAGGACTGATCTTCAAAATGGGTAAACTGCATTTCTTTCTTTCTTTCTTTCTTTCTTTCTTTCTTTCTTTCTTTCTTTCTTTCTTTCTTTCTTTCTTTCTTTCTTTCTTTCTTTCTTTCTCCTACCTTACTCAGCTTCCCAGAGAGCACTGTGAATTATAGCATTTGTTTATTTATTTGTTTACTGCAATAATTTCCTTGCTGTCTTTCTCTCTTTCACATACAGAGGGACAGCATGGTTAAAGTGTCGGACTTGGATCTGGGAGACCCAGGTTCAAATCCCCATTCATGCCATGGAGCTTGCTGGGTGACCTTGGCCAGTCTTGTAATCTCAGCCAAGCCTACCTCATAGGGTTGTTGCCAGGATAAAATGAAGGAGAGGAGAATGGTGTAAGCTGTTTTCAAGTCAGTATCTGGCAACTGAAACAAAAACTTACTTTTATGGAAGTTTAGTCACATTCACATGCATCTGTAGTAGCAGAAGAAACCGAAGCCTTATCTAAATGATATTATTGCCTATTGCAAGTGGCCAGCTAATCTGGCTGCACATGTATAGAAGATGACATCATAGGTGTATTTCTGGTTTACTTGCACAGGCGAGATCTGCAGAGGTATCGTGCCTCTTGCTAGACCATGAGGAGAGAGAACAAAGGCAAGAGAAGAAGGAGTCAGATAAAAGCTTCCAGGTTAGACAAAGGGAGGCATCACACCTATACACATCCTGGTTCTAGTGCAAAGGGAAATACAGCACCCTCCAGTGTCCAGTCATGCTGGACTCCATTCCTTTACTCCAACACTGCAGGTATGTTGAGAACTTCTGGGTTCTCAGGGCACTCCCTAGGAATGTGTAAAATAAGACTTTATAAATTAACCAAATGGGAGGCAAAAAGCCCCCAAAACTGGCCTAGTGAGCGTGCTTATCGCCTCTGGAATGTTGAGAGTAGCTGAGACTCAGTTACAACGGATGGGGAAATTGGTTTGCTTGAGCCCCTGAGAATTTATAGAATATTGAATAGGGAAATTTAGGTTGGGGAGGGAAGCATTTCTCAATCCCATGGGTTGGATCCAAGGGAAAAAATTCTCTGATGGAAGGAAGGCCATTTCAATTAATTAATTAATTAATTAATTAATTAATGTATAGTCATTTTTCTCACTGAGACTCAAAGCAGACCACACAGTGTAAGCCAATGCAATCAGCAGGTTGTGACCTCTAACGCGCAACGTAACCAGACCAGGATTACAGAAATCTGAAGCAAAGGAAAAAGTATTTGACATGATATGTTAACAATGCAGGAAAATGGTATTACAGAAGCGGCACACAAGTGGAGTGGGAGCAGAGCAGGATAATGCACACAGCAAACATGGATGGGGATCTAGAAGAAGAGCTATACCTGGGGACAAGAGGAGGACAGAAGGCGCCCATGGAAAGTGGGGAAAGACAGAGCAGTACACTTCTGTTCTCCCTATTCCAAGGTGAGAACCTCTGGGTAGCTGGGAGATTTGGGATCAGGTAGAAAAGCATGTTTAGGAATGGAGACTGGGAGACAAGCTGCCGTGTTAAACAACACTGCTGAAAAGTTGTCCAGGAGAGGCCCATGTAATTCTAGCATCAGGTTTGAAGATGATCAAAGCGTTAAAGAAAATGGCTGGGCTAGGACTCCCAATAGTGCCTTGACAAATACTGGGAGATTAGGGGAGCGGTGCCCAGGGAGGGCAGAGTTTAGGAAGGATGTGGTATCACTTCCAGGTGATGCCCTGAATTGCTTCCCCTAGTCGCTACCATCTTTACCACAGAGACTAGGGAAAATTCTTAGAGTGTCGCTATGTGGAGGCCAGTTTTTCTTCTCCTCGTAAATTTCTTGGGCGCAGGAAATTGAGGCTGGAGCTAATTCTCCACCCTGTGCGGGTAAATGGGAGGCCTGGACTAGGTCAACCTATGAAAGAAAGTGCTGGTCTTTGAATAAATGAAGCTCATGGAGTAGACCTGGCTACTGCTCCAGCCGATCTCTGACTGTCAAAAGCTAAGGAGAATAGAGAATGGTATTAGCCTTAGAATACCCTGTGTGTGAGTCTCCCAGGATCACCTGTGGCTACGATTGGAAACTAAATGCTAAGTAAGATGGATCATTGGTCCAACAAAGTAATTTCTTATGTTCAGAGGATATCTGTAGTTTGAAGATGAATTACAACTAGTTTAAAAACGTAGCTGATCCAGTGCTGACATGAAGGGTGTGTGCTTTGAAAGAAAACAATGGATTAAAGGGAATATTCGTAACACTAGTTAAACATTGTGGTTTTACTCAGTATTTCCTTGACAAGCCTTCTGTTTGCTTCCATCTTATCTGTCATCTGCCTGTTCGTCTAAGTAAGGAAACTAACTTTAGATCCACAAGAGTTAAAACTGAAGGTGGTGCCCAGGGGTCATTTTGTAGAAAAAGAGGTGCAGGAGCTCATTAGCATAACTCATTAGCACAACTTATTTGCATATGCCACACCCCCTGACATCACCGGACGTGTGTCAGAAGGCAACACCCACCGCTCAGGCGCCAATGGACTGTTTTGGATTGCTAGCTACTGGGGGGGCGGAACATGCAGATCTGTCCCCGCAGAGGAGGGAGAGCTTGTACCTGAATAAAACCTGGTCTTAAAGGTGCCACGGGACTGTTTTGGACCGTGGGGGAGGGGGGCAGGGGGAGCTCTGCAACTTACCTGGCTGCTTCTTGCTCTGACTGAGGGCTGCTGGGAGCAAGGGGTGGGGCTTGTGGCACGGGCCGGCCCCCTGGGCTCTTTACTGCCGGAGCTCCGCTCCTGTGCGCTCCTGCAGGAAATGACCCCTGGTGGTGCCATTGTCTCACATGTCACAGGAATTGCTGTAATGCTCTCTGCATGGGGCTGCCCTTGTCCCAAATCTGGAAGCTACAGCTGGTGCAGAATACGGCAGCCAGGCTGTTATTGGGTCTCCCCTTGAGGGAGCACATTCAACCTGCGCTGAAGGCACTGCACTGGCTACCTATTGTAACGATATGAGCTTATGTTTGTATTTCTGTATAGTGGTGATGCTGCTTATGTGTGTCTCTAGCATGAATACCTATGCAATATGTATTCAGGGATTGCTGTATGTTGTGTGTTGCTTTGTTCTGCATCTCATGCTTGCCTAGAAATAGGCTGGCCTGGGCCTGCCGTTGCACATACGGACCATGTGCG
The DNA here is from genome assembly GCF_001447785.1 of Gekko japonicus. Lineage (NCBI taxonomy): Eukaryota > Metazoa > Chordata > Lepidosauria > Squamata > Gekkonidae > Gekko > Gekko japonicus. The sequence continues at coordinate 102,667 of NW_015172594.1, read as the reverse complement.
TCCCTGGAATGTATCCCATGACTCTTTGGGATGGAGAAGACACCGCGCCATTGCACCCACTTGGAGAGCTATGGAAAATCCCCAGCGAACCCCGGCATTCTTGGAATGGAAAGAGCAAGTGACCCTACTCCCTTAATCTGGTTTGGAGATCTAAAGACAATAGCGTTTATGGCTTTGGAGCAGGAACCAGATCTGCAAATCAAGAGGGTGTCCATGGGAACGGAAGATTCACACCTTGCCAAATCACAAAATCTCCTTGTCCCCCCTGACCCAAAAGATGTCAGGCTGGCCGCAACCAGGGCGAGAGCTTTCTCAGTAGCGGCCCTGCTTTGGTGGAACGAGCTCCCAGAGAACATCAGGGCCCTGTGGGATCTATTACAATTCCACAGAGCCTGTAAGACAGAGCTCTTCCACCAGGCCTTTGATTGATGGGCCGCACCTAATCAGCACAACATCAAACGAGGAACCAGTGCCTGGTAATATATCTTTGGCCACCTGCCTCTGTTTAGGTGCCTAACATCTATGCCCACATTACATATGGGGCCTGACACCAGTCTACATCTAATGCTGATCAGATTTTCTATGGTGACAATTAAGGACAGTTAGTTCACCATCAAAATATGGCAAAAGACAATGACTCAGCCCTACCCCACAGTGTGCCGCATGACGGAGTGAGCTCCCGTCTCTAGTTCCAGCTCCTGCCAACCTAGCAGTTCGAAAGCAAGAAATTGCAAGTAGATAAATAGGTACCACTTCGGTGGGAAGGTAACAACGTTCTGTGCGCCTTGGTGTTTAGTCATGCCGGCCACATGACCACGGAAACGTCTTCAGACAGCGCTGGCTCTTCGGCTTTGAAACGGAGATGAGCACCGCAACCCTAGAGTCGGATTCGACTGGCTTTCGAGCAAGGGAACCTTTACCTTTACCTTTAAGCCGCCCTGAGCCTGCTTCAGCGGGGAGGGCGGGGTATAAATTGAAGTAATAAATAAATTAATTAAAAATAATTAAAACATTATGCTTTGTATCAGTGGTAGCAAAGGTGTTGTCTTTGTAATTGCTTCCACAGAATCATAGAACCATAGAATCATAAAGTTGGAAGGGATCTCCAGGGTCATCTAGTCCAACCCCCTGCACAATGCAGGAAATTAACAAATCTCTCTCCCCCACACCCCCAGTGACCCCTGTTCCACACCCAGAAGATGACAAAAAACCTCCAAGATCTCCAGCCAAACTGGCCTGGAGAAAAATTGCTTCCTGACCCCAAAGTGGTGATCAGCATTTCCCTGGGCGTGTCAGAAAGGGCCACGAGAACTAAGCACCGATGCAACCCTCCCTGCCCTCCCTCTCGTGATCTGCCTACGTTCACAGAATCAGCATTGCTGTCAGATGGCCATCTAGCCTCTGTTGGAAAACCTCCAAAAAGGAGAGCCCACCACCTCCGAAGGAAGCCTGTTCCACTGAGGAACCCCTCTGTCAGGAAGTTCTTCCTAATGTTTAGCCGAAAACTCTTCAGTCACTAAGAGTGGTGTGGAACTAAGCCCCAAATGACACGAGCTACCCACATGATCAGGTCTGTAACCAGCAATGGGATCCCACAGTGGAGAACCAACTGGGAAATATCAGCATCTAACATATGAGCAGGTAAGCGGATGGGAGAGTTTGCTGGAAGGAACAAGGTGTCGAAGTCTTCCCTTTCATGCCGACATGGCTATAGTCATCCTTTTTGGCTCAGTAGGGCTACCATATTTCCCAGGTACAGCTTTAAAGAAAGGAATGGGAAAATCAGAAGGAGACTTGTTTAAGAGAAAGAGGTCCTTTTCTCCCTTTCTCACAATACAAGAACTCGTGGGCACTCCATGAAATTGCTGAGCGGTCAGGTTAGAACGGATAAAAGGAAGTACTTCTTCACCCAAAGAGTGATTCACACATGGAATTCACTGCCACAGGAAGTGGTGGCGGCTACAAGCATGGACGGCTTCAAAAGGGAATTAGATAAGCATATGGAGCAGAGGTCCATCAGTGGCTATTAGCCACAAGGTATAGATAGGGGCTCTGGGGCAAGTGATGCTCTGTCTTCTTGGTGCTTGGGGGGGGCAACAGTGGGAGGGCTTCTAATGTCCTGGCCCCACTGGTGGACCTCCTGATGGCATCTGGTATTTTTGGCCACTGTGTGACAGAGTGTTGGACTAGAGGGGCCTTTGGCCTGATGCAACATTGGCATCTCTTATGTTCTTATGTTTAGGATACTTTTAGCCTCCATTTCAGACTCAAGGGGACTTACAATGGAGCAATTTTTGTCAGTTCTTCCCTCCTGCTTCAGACTTCCACTTTGCCTCTGCCACATACCCTCCCCCTTTCTTGGGGGCAATGTTCCCTCCAAGCTGTGGAATCTTGTGAGCAAAAATTCTACTCTGTGAGCTACTGGCATGAAATTTGTGAGCGAGCGATTTGGCTACTGCATAAATTAGTTGGCTCTGGAGTCATCCTTCCTGAGCGAAGACAAAAATCTGTGAGCTGGAGGCTGAAAAACTGTGAGCTAGCTCACACTACCTCAGCTTAGAGGGAACACTGCTTGGGGGTGTTTACTGACCCACAGTTTGGGAGGTCACAGAAGACAGTAGTGGGAGGGGGGAGGAGTTGCCTTCCTCAAGGGTGACTCTGCTTGCGTGTCTTCGGATCCATCCATTCGTTTTTAAATTATAACAATTTACTCATAATTTGTGACAACCCCCAAATCTACTTCATGAGGGAGACTGCCTCAAATTGGCTCCTGTGAGGGCTGGCCCCTGAAAACGATAGGTTTTCGTAATGTGATAAGAAAGAAAATGTGCCATTAGTATTTTTTATTAGGATAATGTTTAGAAGAATGACAAAATTGAAAACAGCTATTTCTTCATGTGGGAGCTTCCAGAAAAGATAGACGGTTACTGTGTCAGAACGAAAACGAAAACAGAAAACCATTGTGTGGCTGCAGGGGAGGTGGGTGAGGCAGGCATTTTGGAAGCACAATCAGTCCCCTGTATGAGCTGTTTGGCATTCCCACAAAATATGCCCCATTGATTGCAATACTATGCTAAATATTTCACTTCATTAATACAGTTTGCAACAAAGATGAGATGATGATTCTCCCTCCTCTGTCGCAGATTTCACGCAACATCGTTTTCCTTCAACTCCCCTCCCACTCCCCGATCTTCTTCCCTTTCTCCCTTTTGGGTTGAAGCATGAAGAAAACCCCAGTTGACAGAATAAACAACTGATTCATGTCTAGACTGGTCGCTTTCGAATCACACTGTGCTGTGGTGGGACTTCTGTACTGCATTTTTTAGCAATGTTAGCTCAAAAGGTACTGCTCTGTTTGGAACCAAACAATGACCTTTCTTGTCACATTAGCTGTAGGACTTCAAAGGCAAAGATAAATATATATCCTCTAAGTTTTCACAGCTGAAATAGGAATATACTCCCCCACCCCGCTATACCCACAATATTTTGGATTACTAAAAATTCTCTTCCATCTGCTATATTTTATGTTCCTGTTATGTGCTGCCAAGTCACTTCTGACTTATAGTTACTCTCTGAATTAATGACCTCCAAAATATTCTATCATTTAGCCTTGCTCAGGTCTTGCAAACTGTGGGCCATGGCTTCCTTTCCTAAGTCCATCCATCTCATGTTGGGTCTTCCTCTTTTCCTGCTGCCTTTAACTTTTCCTGGCATTATTGTCTTTTACAGTGAGTCTTGCCTTCTCGTGAATTTAGCCTCAGTTTAGTCATTTTAGCATCTAGGGAGAATTCAGGCTTGATTCAATCGAGAACCCACTTCTTTGTCTTTTTGGCAGGACACGATAACTGCAAAACTCTCACGCAAAAATCACATTTCAAATGAACCAGTTTTGTTCCTGTCAGCTTTCTTCACTGTCCAACTTTCACATCCACATATAATAATGGGGAATGCCATAGCATACCATCGCCATAGCACCCACTGATTCCTTTCCTGGTGCCCGCCAAGTGTTTTAGAAAGTGGGTGTGGCCAGGTCGGGCTTTTGCCCAACAAGACTTCTGATTGGCCATTGGCTGTGCAAGTTTTTCAAACCATTGCATTGACAGCTGCTGCCACCACAGCACTTTGTGACTGAAGGTAAGCTGCAGTAGCCATTTGGGGACTGGTTCCACCTCCTGTAGCAGCCATTTTATTGCTGTGCCCACCATACTGTGTTAGAATTCCAAAAAACCTCAAAAAGGTTGGGGACCCCCACGGGGCTAACCTGGTGGCCTGAACTGATGTCACACAGGAAACCTTGTGGGTTGGCTCACCTTTACTGCCACCCCTCCTTCCTCCATCCCTGTTGCATTTGAGATGATTTCTGAAGGGCACAGAGTGTGGCAGCAGCATCTGAGGCTACCAATATTTGCTATTTCCTGTTGAAATATACAAGGTCTATAGCGCACTTACTTGAAGACAATCAGAAGCACAGCCTACAGGGAACAGTTGAAGGACTGCTAGTTAGCATAGTTAGATTAGGGACTTCCCACAATTTCATATTCTTCCTGTCTCCTGATTGGCTCTTTGGAGACTTCCTGCACCAACTGAGCCCCCCCTTCTTCGTTCCTGTCTCTCACAGCAGTTAGTCAGTTAGTTAAGCCTTTCTCCCTCTCCTCTGTTTTATCAGCGTTTATTTCTTCTTTAGTAAACCGAGTGATTTTTCTTTAAACAGTTGGCCATCCGTTCCTCAGCATGTTTAAACTCTGCCAACTTTTTCTAGTAGCCCATGACCTGGGGAAGGTATATGGGCTGACTTGTCTTTCTTCTTGCATTAATTTGTGTTGCGTTTATCTATATCCAGCTTTTCTGCCCAGCAGGGACTCAAAGTGGTGTAGACCTTTGTTCTCCCCTCCTCCGTTTCCCCACAGCAACAACCCTGTAAGGTAGGTCAGGCTGAGAGAATATGGCAGGCCCAGGTCACCCAATGTGCTTCCAAGGTAGAAGTGGGAATTCAAACCCGAGTCTCCCAGGACCAGGGCCAGCCCCAGCATATTTTGCACCCTAGGCAAGGATCCCTTCTGGTGCCCCCCGTGTGCAGGGGCGCGTTTGGTGGGGGGTGGGTGCAGTTCGGTGCCCCTAAAGGCCGGGGCGCTCTAGGCGAATGCCTAGTTCGCCTAGTGAGCGAGTCAGCCCTGCCCAGGACCCTAGTCCAACACTCCATCCAAGTGCCACCTCTCACTCGTGCCTCTTTTTTCTACATCAGTGGGAATCCCAGATAATCACTGATGGCCACAGTGTGACATCATCACCTGAGGCCACCTGCTTGGCCCTGCCAGCACACCCAGACTTGCCTGCTCTTTACTCAGCCTTTCAGCTTGGGTGTCCATCATCACCAGCAGGTGACGTTATTTACAGATACAGAGATGGGGTGGTTCCACACCAGCCAAATAGGGTGCAACCAGCATCATTCATGCCCGGTGTTATAACTGTGCTCCCAGACATCATCACCACCCTCAATCTGTTAATCTCCTGTTTTCCCCCTTACACTCCCAGTTTTTCCTGGTGTCAGTTTGTTTTGTTTTAGGGTTGTTGGGTTTTTTCACTGTTTTGTAAGCAACACATTTTTTTCATCTGAACTGCAACCTCCAGACAGTCCAGTGACAGCTGCTGACAATCACTTAAGAAAAGTTTAATGGTGTTGTCAGCACCATTTCTTACTGTGGGGTTTCATTTGAGAGGGAATATTTAGCTCAGCTCATGGTGCAGCCTTATTAGGACCCTGAGAATGGGCTGGAGGGTGTTGCCAGCTACCTATATAAGCCTTCAGCCTTTTCTGGTTCAGCACCTCTCTAACCTGGCTCCAGCTAGTCCTAGACAGCTCTTGTGCTCCTCAGCCTGGCCCGATCTCAGCTGCCTGCCAGAGATTTCCTTTGCCCCTGATTGCTTGGGTAGAGAACAGAACATACTGTCTCTTCCATTGTCAAGATTTAGACTGTAATCTCCATGGGAAAGGTCGATGGGCATTAATGGCTACCTTCACTACCCAACGGTGTCTCAGAGCGGCTTACAAACTCCTTTCCCTCCCCCTCCCCATAACAGACACCCTGTGAGGTAGGTGGGGCTCAGAGAGCTCTTGACAGAAACTGCTCTTTTTCAAGGACAGCTCTTTTCAGAACTACGGCTTGCCCAAGTTCGTCCAGCCAGGTGCAAGTGGAGGAGTGGGGAATCAAACCCAGCTCTCCCAGATTAGGGTCCGCGCACTTAACCACTACACCAAACTGGAGCCATCCTTCCTGAGCGGAGATAAAAAAATTGTGAGCCAGAGGCTAAAAAACTGTGAGCTAGCTCACACTAACTCAGCTTAGAGCGAACATTGATTGCAAGTCCTGCCCTCTGCTGCCAACAGGATGATGACTGATGATGATTGAGGATGAATATTGTAGCTATGACATTCATTATGGCTGTTCTTATTATGTAATTATGTAATTTCTTCAAACAAATAAACCATCTCATTTAAAATACCATTCCATTTTCTTCATATTTCTCTGTATTATCAGAATGCTGGTACACACCCACTCTGCTGTTTATGACTCTGGTTGTAAAAACACTAAAGCCAAATAAGATACACATCTACGAAAGGCATGCTAAAGTATTGTTATTACTGATTTGGGCAGCAGATGGCAGTATTGAATTATTTTAAGGGCAGGTTGTTCAATAACAACTATCAGTCTGGAAAACTATTAATGTGTGTGCGCGCTGTTTGTTTTTTTAAAAAATCCTTTAATGGGGTATGTGCTTTGTGGTGTTTGAATTCAAATTCTTGATTTTAATTTTCTCAGCCTTCATACTGGATGCTTTTATTTATTTTTAAACACTTGCCTACGAAGCATCAACTTTAGTTGAGAAAGAAAGGTGATCGAGGTGTGTCATGACAGAGGTCTACGAAACTACGCATTGTGTGGGGAAAGGGAACAGAGAGAAATTTTTCTGTCAGTTTCATGATACTAGAACTTGTGGTTCTATCTTGGCACTCCTCCCGCACCGCCAGATAGTGGCTTTACTGGGTTTTCTTGCGCCATCTCTACTTGCTTTCTGTTTGTTATTGGTTTTAATCTGTTCTTGATTGATGTTTTTGACTATGTTGTACATCACTCTGAGCCTGGCTGGCCAGGGGAGAGTAGTTGAAAAATCCAAACAAACCAACCAATAAAATACACATACCTGCCAGCAGGGGTCATTTCCTGCAGGAGCACACAGGAGCAGAGCTCCTGCAGTAAAGAGCCCAGGGGGTGGGCACATGCAACAAGCCCCACCCCCTGCTTCCAGCAGCCCTCAGTCAGAACAAGAAGCAGCCAGGTAAGTTGCAGAGCCCCCCCCCCCGTCCCCCGGTCCAAAACAGTCCAGTGGAACCTTTAAGACCAAGTTTTATTCAGGTACAAGCTCTCCCTCCTCTGCCAGGACAGATCTGCATGTCCCCCCGCCCCCAGTAGCTAGCGATCCAAAACAGTCCAGTGGAGCCTGAGCGGTGGGTGTTGCCTTCTGACACACTTCCGGTGATGTCAGGGGTGTGTGGCATATGCAAATAAGTTATGCTAATGAGGTGTGCTAATGAGCTCCTGTACCTCTTTTTCTATGAAATGACCCCTGCCTGCCAGACATAAAACTTCCTTATGCTGAACCAGACCCAGGTCAGTACTGTCTACTCTTAGTGGTGCCTCTAAGGCACTTGAATCTATCTCTTAGTGGCAATGCAAAGAGCAACAGTCCGGGAGCACCTTAAAGGCTAACAACATTTGTGGCAGGGCAGGAGCTTTTGTGAGTCACGGCTCAAGTGAGCCAGTGACTCAAGGGACCTCACCCCTTGCCCCAGATCCTGTTAGTCTTCAGGGTGCTGCTGGACTCTTGCTCGTTTCTTCTGCAACGGACAGACTCACACAGCTACCCATCTTGACCTATCTGCATGGCCAGGGCTTTTTTTTCTGGGGGGACATGCCGGAGCAGAGTTCCGGAACCTCTACGACAAAATTCTTTTTAAAATGGTTAGAAGTTCATGAGTTTTTAGTATACAGATTGAAAACTTCATTTTCCTCTTGAGGGTTACGGCACCTTTAAAAAAGAAAAAGCCCTCTTCATGGTAATGGTTCTCCAGCGTCTCAAGCAGAGGTCCTTTGCATCACCTATTATCTGCTTCTTTCAACTGGGGTTGCCTGAGGATTGAAACTGGGACCCTCTCCAGGCCAAGCAGACGCCACAGTCTCTCCCCAGTTGTGCACTGGCTTGCACAATTAGTAGTTGACTTGTGGAACTCACAGCCACGAAGTGTGACGATGGTCATTCGCTGAGATAGATTTATAGGGGAGGGGAGACAATATTCATGATATCTGAACGGGACTTCTGGGTTGAGAGGCCAGTGGACTGTGCTTGTGGGCTTCCCTATAGGATCCGACTGGCTAGTGTGGGAAGCAGGATCCTGGATGGCCTTCTCCATTTCATTCCCACAGCACCCCTGTGAGGTAGGTTGGGCAAGGAGAGAATGACTGGGCCAAGATCACCCAGCAAGTTTCCACAACAGAGTACAGCTTCAAACCTGAGTCTGAGGATCATCCTGAAGCTGGTGGCCAATTTTGAGACTCCCAGATTTATTTTCTGTGGAACTATGCCTGACGCAAACAGAAAACCTCAGCTACCGTTAAAAATAGCATGGGTCTGGGGTCTGGTGATTTCTGGGTATAACGTGGGCCAGGATGTTCCAATTCCTTTAACTTTTGGCAGTACAGCTCCTGCAATCATCTTGAAGCCAGCGGCCAGTTCTGAGACTTGTAGCTTTATTTTGGGATGAGTTATGCTTAACCACAGAGAGAGAGCCAGTTTGGTGTAGTGGTTATGTAATGTATCCATCTCAGACCGCGTGCGCGGCCATTACATCACGCAGTCAGGCGAAGCAACCGAGCTTCGCTCTAAGTAACAATGGGACAAGTGGATCCTAGCCAACACCTATCGGCAGGCTAGGCTCCTGGCCGAGAGCCTATGGAACTCTTGGCCACTGTAAATAGCCAGTCACGTGTGGGTGGGTGTGTTTGGGGAGTGGGGGTTGTGCACATATAAACCAGCCTGTGAGCTGGGTAGTCTTCATCTTGTTCTGAACTGAAATAAAGTATGAGAGCTGAAATCACTAGTAAGTCTCAGTGCGGGTCAAGAGGTGTCAGCCCTGCCAAGAATCCGGCCCGAGCCTCCTCGGGCTCTGGCTAGAGCCTGGGAGTCCTCTCTAGTGTGGGAAGCAGGATCCTGGATGGCATTCCCTCCTTCTCCATTTCATTCCCACAACACCCCGGTGAGGTAGTTTGGGCAAGGAGAGAATGGCTGGCCCAGGATCTCCCAGCAAGTTTCCACAATAGAGTACAGCTTCAAACCAGAGTCTGAGGATCATCCTGAAGCTGGTGGCCAATTTTGAGACTCCCAGCTTTATTTTCTGTGGAACTATGCCTGACGCAAACAGAAAACCTCAGCTACCGTTAAAAATAGCATGGGTCTGGGGTCTGGTGATTTCTGGGTATAACGTGGGCCAGGATGTTCCAATTCCTTTAACTTTTGGCACTACAGCTCCTGCAATCATCTTGAAGCCAGCGGCCAGTTCTGAGACTTGTAGCTTTATTTTGGGATGAGTTATGCTTAACCTCAGAGAGAGAGCCAGTTTGGTGTAGTGGTTATGTAATGTATCCATATCAGACTGCGTGCGCGGCCATTACGCCACACGGTCAGACGAAGCGCTTCGCTCTAAGTAACAATGGGACAAGTGGATCCTAGCCAACACCTATCGGCAGGCTAGGCTCCTGGCCGAGAGCCTATGGAACTCTTGGCCACTGTAAATAGCCAGTCACGTGTGGGTGGGTGTGTTTGGGGAGTGGGGGTTGTGCACATATAAACCAGCCTGTGAGCTGGGTAGTCTTCATCTTGTTCTGAACTGAAATAAAGTATGAGAGCTGAAATCACTAGTAAGTCTCAGTGCGGGTCAAGAGGTGTCAGCCCTGCCAAGAATCCGGCCCGAGCCTCCTCGGGCTCTGGCTAGAGCCTGGGAGTCCTCGCACAAGCCCTGGTCTCAGCTCCACTTAGACTTCGTGGGGCCATTCCAGGGTCAAATATTCTTCATACTCGTGGACTCGTACAGCAAATGGCTTGAGGTTGTTCCGGTACTGTCCACTTCCTCGAGAGCCGCCATCCAGGCCATGTGGCGCATCTTCAGTGCCCAGGGTATTCCCGACACCCTGGTTACCAACAACGGCATGGCCTTCACCTCTAGCGAATTCCTGGACTTCACACGTTACTATGGAATTCACCACGTCTGATCAGCCCCGTTCCACCCAGCAGCCAACAGCCAAGCGGAACGCATGGTTCGGATGACCAAGGAGGCACTCTGCCGCTTGGACAGCAAGGACTGGGACTACAAGCTGGCCGCATTCCTCTTTGGCCAGATAATGATGCCCCACACCACGACGGGACACAGCCCAGCAGAGCTCCTGTTAGGACGGCACCTGACGACCCGGCTGGACCGCCTCCATCCCGATTGAGCACCAGAAGAGGAATCGGCCACGGAGTCACCTGAGGCAGCCAGAGGTTTTTTTCCCAAGGACCCGGTCTATGCCCGGAACTATGCGCAAGGCCCGCCACAGATTCTGGCCCGGGTGGTAAGAATCCGGGGACCCAGGTCCTATGACGTCTCCAGCAAAGACGGCCAGATACTTCACCGCCACATCGACCAGCTGCAGCGACGTGTACTGCCATGCGACCCCGAGGACTGCAAGGACCCAGACACCCCGGAAACAGAGCTGTTCTTGAAAAAGAGCCGTTTCTGTCAAGAGCTCTCTCAGCCCCACCTACCTCACAGGGTGTCTGTTGTGGGGAGGGGGAGGGAAAGGAGTTTGTAAGCTGCTCTGAGAAACATTTGGGTAGTGAAGGGCGGTGTATAAATCCAATCTCCTCCTCCTCCTCCTCCTCCTCCTCCTCTTCTTCTTCTTCTTGATAAAAGAATCAGATAGTAAATCTGCCTGAGACTCTGCCAGTCAGAGTAGACAATACTGATCTTGAAAGACCAAGGCTCTGGCTCAGTGGAATGTGACTTCCAGCCATTCCATTCTGGAGTCCCCATTCGGGGTCCTGTGTAAGAGTCACATGTGACTTGCAGACTCTCCTCAGTTCCCCTGAGCAAGAGCCCGATTTGGATTTCCCAAATGCCCCCAAACGTGCCACCCAAGGACCAGATCAGGGAAATGGTGTGGGGGAGAAGGCTGATGCTCCTCCTTCATGCATGTCACAGTCATGCTCTAAATTGAGTACCACCCATGTCAGATTGAGGAGAATGTGCTCCTCACATGAACACATATGAAGCTATCTTATACTGAATCAGACCCTTGGTCCGTCAAGGTTAGTACTGTCTACTCAGACTGACAGCGGCTCTCCAGGGTCTCAGGCAGAGGTCTTTCACATCACCTACTGCCAGATTCATTTAACTGGAGATGACGGGGATTGAAACTGGGAACTTCTGCATGCCAAACAAATGCTCTACCCCTGAGCCATGGCCCCTCCTCCCATGTGTGACCAGTATCCAGGTACAGGGTGCAGACCCCAGACACAACCTTTGTCCTGTGTGAATTGAGTCTGAATAGAGTAACTGGCCCAAGGTCATCAAGAGAATACATGTGGTGGAGGGGGGATTCAAACATAGGTATTCTAGATCCTAGTCTACCATTCTAACCACTAAGAACATAAGAGAAGCCATGTTGAATCAGGCCAGTGGCCCATACAGTCCAACACTCTATGTCACACAGTGCCCAAAACCCAGGTGCCATCAGAAGGTCAGAACACCAGAAGCCCTCCCACCATGGCCAGAACACCAGAAGTCCTCCAACTGTTGCCCCCCCCAAGCACCAAGAATACAGAGCATCACTGTCCCAGACAGTGTTCCATCTATACCTTGTGGCTAATACCTGCTCAATATGTTTATCCAATCACCTCTTGAAGCCGTCTGTGCTTGTAGCTGCCACCACTTCCTGCAGCAGTGGATTCCATGTGTTAATTACTCACTGTACCACAAAGTCTTTTAAAAAAAAATATATTTCAGCTTACAAACACAAAATAAAACATAAACTACAATCAACTATAATAAATCGTACATAAGAAATAGACAATCATCTTCAAGACCAATCATAACACAAACGATAATCATCTATATCAACCCATTTTAATGGGTCGATATTGCTGTTCTGGGACTCTGAGTACTGCCAGATTCCTGACTGTGAGGGAAGAGCTTTCTCAGAAGTTGAATCATGCCTATGTAAGCCCTCCCTAAGCCTTCCAGTGGGTGGAATTGAATGCTGTCCCAAGTCTGGATGAAAGTAAGAAGTAAAACTGAAAGTTACAACAGCAGTCCTGCAAATGACTGCCAGTGGGGAGATCCACAGACTCATGGGTTTAACTGATACAGATGAAAGAGTTCATTGTGGTACTATGCATAACATGACCTGTTACAGACTTGGTAGATTCAGGAAAAATCATCTCACACTTTTGTCATCTAATGGTCTGACAGCTTCTTGTGCTTGTTTTCTGCTTCTGATGTATTCAAAGAAATACATTGTGTGCAGTTCTGGAGGCCTCACTTCAAAAAGGATGTGGGCAGAATGAAGCGGGTGTGGAGGAGAGTGACGAGGATGATCAGGGGCCTGGAGACCAAGCCCTGTGAGGAAAGGCTGAGGGACTTGGGAATGTCTAGTCTGGAGAAGAAGAGGTTGGGGGGGGGGGTCATGATTGCTCTCTTGAAGTATTGGAAGGGTTGTCCCTTAGAGGACGGCAGGAAGCTGTTCCTGTTGGCAGCAGAGGACAGGACTTGCAATCATGGGTTTAAATTAAGGGTGGATATTAGGGAAAACTTTTTTACAGGAAGAGTTGTGCAACAGTGGAATCAGCTGCCTAGGGAGGTGGTGAGCCACCCCCTCACTGGCAGTCTTTAAGAGCAGCTGGACAAACACTTGTCGGGGATGCTCTAGGCTGATCCCGCACTGAGCAGGGGGTGGGACTAGATGGCCCCTTCCAACTCTGTGATTCTAGGATTCTATAAACATCTAGCCATGCTCTCCTTGATGTCACTCCCCCCACACTTTTGTGCCATCAAGTCACAGCTGACTTATGGAAACCTGTGGGGTTTTCAAGCCAAGAGACGTTCAGAGGTGTTTTGCCATTGCTTGTCTCTGTGTCCCAGCCCTGGTATCCCTCGGTGGCCTCCCTTCTAAATACTAACCAGGGCCGACCCTGCTTAGCTTCTGAGATCTGACAAGATTAGGCTTGCCTGGGCCATCCAGGTCAGGGCACCACTTTAATAAAATAATAATAATAATATTTTCTATTTATTAATTACTTTCCCCAGTGGGCTCAAAGCGATGTACAGTTACTCAATATAGAAAAGGGACTAACAATGTTTCTAGGGGACAGGGAAGACAACATATATTCATGTAATTGCACACGTCGTCACTGCCCGGTGTAGACGTCTTCTGGCTTGGCTCCGTCGTTTTCCGCATGGCTGCTTGTTGACCAAGGCTTCAGGACCCGTATGTCAATCGCCACACTGCCACCGCCTGGCCGGAACATCCACTGCAGGGATTCTTTGTAGCCGAGAAGTTTTTTCGCCTTTTCCGAACCTCGACCAGAACGTCCGACCGTCAGCTAACACCCTCCCACAAGGGAGATTGGTGTGCCCACCCTCTCTAAGGAGTGGTTCCCATTTTATCTATTCGCCGAAGCTTTTGAGTCGCTGGGTGGACGATGAGCTGGGGACAACAGGCTGGCTGCTCACACCAGCGCGGAGCTCGAACTAACACAGTTCAGATGTTAAGACAGTAGGATATACCCACTGTGCCACCGCTCCCCCTTTCCCTTCCCCCTCCCCAGTAGGCTTCTTGCTTTTAAAAAATTATCAGTAGCGGGTCAATTACTTTATTGTCAGGACACTACAGAGATATATCTACTGCCATTTTTAAAAGCCCTGCAAAAAGCTCACTGGCAGTGGAAGGGAAAGGTGAGCATTAGGGGAAGTGGGGAGGAAATGGTGCCAGAGGTGGGCGGGGAGGTTCAGAAACCTGCTCCTTCTCTACCACACTCACCCCATACCTGCTTTGGGTACGATATTTAAGGAAAAATCCCCCCAAAGTATGCTTGGGAAATTGCTGAGCAGAGCCAGTCAATGCTCCCTCTAAGCTGTGGTGTCTTGCGAGCAAAAATTCTACTTGGTGAGCTGCTGGCATTAAAGTTGTGAGCGAGCAATTTGGCTACTGCATAAATCAGTTTGCTCTGGAGCCATCCTTCCTGAGCCAAGACAAAAAAAATTCTGAGCCAGAGGCTAAAAAAACGTGAACTGGCTCACACCTAACTCAGCTTAGAGGGAACGCTGGAGCCAGTGAACATCCAGAAGATGGGTGGTGGTATTACAAGGTCACATGGAATTTATTTACTTACTTTATTTATATCCTGCCTTTCTCCCCAATGGGGACACAAAGCGTTGTACATCTTTCTCCTCTCCTCCATTTCTGTGTGTACGACTGGTCCAAGGTCACCCAGCAAGCTTTCCTGGTAGAGTGGGGATTCGAACCTGGGTCTCCCAGATCCTAGCCCAACACTCTAACCAACACATTACACACACCCTAAAAAGCCACTGCAGTGGGGGGGGGGGGAGCTCTGTGTAGAACCAACGTGAGGCCCCTCAAGCAGGTCTCTGGATAGGTGTCACATGAATTTCCCAAATAAATAAACTCCCAGACCTTAAAAGTAATTCCCAAACTGAGCCAAAGATATCATTGGGAGTGACCTTCAGTGAAAACTGTTGTTTGTTCAGAAGTGGGGATAGTCTTTATTGCTACACAGCACAAACATCTTCCACTGGGAATCTGAGCTTTGCCAAATCATACTCATTAGAATTAACTTGGATGACCTCATGCTCCCAGGGCAAGTACCAGAGAAAGTTTTGGGAAATGGAAAAGCCTTTTCTATCTTGTGGCAAAAAAACCCTTTGGAACTTGTTTTCACTTCTGGCCAGTATGCTACTCAATGAGTTTTCAAATGCCAGCTCCTGGATTAATCACATTTCTTACGAAATCGGAAAATGTGAAATGGGATAAAACATTTAATGGGTGAGCCCTCGTAGATTTATATTTCATCCTTGCAAAAGCCGTCCAGACTAGCTTTGGAAGGTCAGATTCTTCCCCATGGCCATACACAGCTAATTTAATTAGAGAATGATAGGGGGAAGTCAAACATCATTAAACATTCTAAAAAGTCAGCTTAAGTAATGTAAAGAGCAGCAGTACAGGCTGGTTTTCATTTGGAATGCTTTTACTTTAATCAAGAGATTTTAAAATTTTGTTTACAGGAATCAGGGTTTCATCATCGATATTCTGTGCAGTTCCACATGGGGACTGAGCCATGAGCAAGCCTGCCATCAAATAGGTCTTTACAGTTAAAAGCCTCCAGGGGGCACTGTGCGCTGGATCCAGAAACTTGTTCTCACCCAGGAACCACCTGCTTCTGTGTTGCAGTCCCCCCACCCTACGTTCCTCTTTTGCTGCTGAAGGACAGGGTCGTGTTTTTGGGTGTCTCTAACTACAGTCATGTTCAAGATTTGTTCCAGAATTATTGAGGCGATGCCAGCTTCTGAGTTGGTTCCATGGCTCAGAAGGCCCTTTTCAAGAAATGCTCCCGCTGTGGGGCAAAGATGACCCAAATGGATGCACATGACCTCTGTCTGTTCTTTTTGGGCGAGGGACATCGTGTCCCCACATATAAGGCCTGCCAACACTTCACCCCTAAAGCTCAGGGGAATAGAGTGTCAAAACGTAAGGCAGCATTGTGGGAGAAAGCCGTTAAAGCCTTGGAGCCCTGGTCCAAGTTGGCCCTGGAGAAAGCTCCCAATGCTGTGTCTTCAGAATCAACACATTCGGCTCCACGGCCCAGATCCGGGGCTCAGCAGATCCAGTCTCACTTGTGCTCCTTTCCACCTCATCATGCCTCCTCTGAGCCACTAGCCAAAAAGTCTAAGGGCAACAGCAAGGACGAGGGGGAAAGCAAATCGGCCTCCCAGCAGAGTGCTCCCATCTGCACTCCTGAGCCAATGCCAGTCTTGCAGGAGAAACCCAAGACTCCATCTCCAGGTCTGAGATTCCCACCTGTTTTAGGGTTGCCAAGTGGCACTTACCTTGCCGGCGGGGGACTCCTGTGCACATCCTGGCACATGCGCGCGCGCAAAGCGCATGCGCGCCGCATGCATGTCACAGGGAAGTGACGTCATGACGCCGGGCACGCTGGGGGCGGAGCCACAACCAAACAAGGGAAAACCATAGAGTTTTCCCTTGTATGGCCGTGGCCCCGCCCCCAGTGTGCCCGGCGTCATGACATCACTTCCCTGTGACGTGCACGCTGGGGTGGGGTAATTATTGAGGCGATGCCAGCTTCTGAGTTGGTTCCATGGCTCAGAAGGCCCTTTTCAAGAAATGCTCCCGCTGTGGGGCAAAGATGACCCAAATGGATGCACATGACCTCTGTCTGTTCTTTTTGGGCGAGGGACATCGTGTCCCCACATATAAGGCCTGCCAACACTTCACCCCTAAAGCTCAGAGGAATAGGGTGTCAAAACTTAAGGCACCATTGTGGGAGAAAGCCATTAAAGCCTTGGAGCCCCGGTCCAAGTTGGCCCTGGAGAAAGCTCCCAATTCTGTGTCTTCAGAATCAACACATTCGGCTCCACGGCCCAGATCCGTGGCTCAGCAGATCCAGTTTCACTTGTGCTCCCTTCCACCTCACCATATGCCTCCTCTGAGCCACTAGCCAAAAAGGCTAAGGGCAACACCAAGGACGAGGGGAAAAGCAAATTGGCCTCCCAGCAGAGTGCTCCCATCTGCACTCCTGAGCCAAGGCCAATCTTGCAGGAGAAACCCAAGACTCCATCTCCAAATCTGAGATTCCCACCTGTTTCTTTCTCAGATGGAGACGTGGATGTGGGCTTACCACATGGTCAGGTTCCGCATGAGTCCAATCCAGAGCAAATGGCCGTGGTGCTGTGATCTCAGCCCCAACCTCCTATGTGGTAGCCCACCAAATGATGTGTCCAGGATATATGGAGGAATGGGGTGACAATTTTACAAGCCCCAGGGATGCAAGTTTGGTTCATTACCCTCATTGGGCGATGCAAGTTTGTATCATTACCCTCATTGGGTATCATTGTACCCACCTTCAGCGACTGTCATGCACAGGCCACATTCTCCTATACCTGCAGTGAGGGGAGAAGAGGCAGCAATTGATGACACTGCCACAAACTGTGTGCTCCTCCTTTTTTATATTTTTATTTTATTTCTGTATTTGAAAATATGGTCCCCCCCTCCATGCATTCACTCAAAACAGCCTGCAAAAGCTAATTGATTGAAATTACAATGCCAGCTACCAAAAAAATGCACCACCAAGGAATGATTTGCATTAAGCAACACGCATAAGTCTAGCTCTGCTAATAACAACTTTATTGTCAGTTGTTCAGCACTCACTGGAGAAGGGCAGCTTTCCAAAGCTTGCAAAATATTTGAAAACTGAAAACTGTCCGTATGGCTGGGTTTCTTAATCTGCCACCCCCTAGATTAACAGTACCCAGATTCTGCACTCTCATCCTCTTCAGAAATGCATTTTCTGTGAGGCAGAAGCCAGCATGTTTGAGAATGAACCAGAATGGTGAGAAACAAAATGGAAATGAAATGAAATGAGGAAAGGGGTGCTGGACACACCCTCACTTTTGTGATTTACATACTGTCAACTGGAATATGATAAATCCTACATAGCCATTGTGCAGCTTCTAGCATGCTAGCCTAGCTTCCAGCATGTAGGTGTGAAGGTATATGGTTTATGGCATGGCAATAGAGCTTCTCTGACCAAATGGTCAGCCATCTGGTTTCAATAGGAAATCAACACAGCAGGGGCACATTCCAGGGGGAAAGGCAGGGGTCTATAGGAATCAATTTCTATACACCATATCCTTAGGAATGGCTGAAAGTAGCACATATAGGCCGCGATCACACACATGAAATAATCCACTTTTAATGCACTTTCCAACTGGCTATAAATAATTGGAGGAGATATCAGTTAGGGACCAGTTGTATGTTATCGCCTTTTACAGCAAGTTTCCAGACCATTTTTGAGAACAAGACTAAGCCAACTTCATTCCAGTGTCTATCAAAATAATTAGTTGAAGCAAGATATAAAGTTATTGATTTGACCACCCAGCATATTTTTTTTGAACATGGCCAGCCTGCAAAGACAAGGGAAGTCTTCTGAAGAAAGCAACAGCAAGAAAACTCAAAAAGATTTGTGCCTAAAAGCACTTTCAGAGATGATGGAAGAAGGGGGAAAGAGCGAGGGGGTTGACTGATGAGTCACAAAAAGAGAGAGTGGCCTGAAGGATGGTTCTGTGAGGGGAAGAAGAAGAAGAAGGGATTGGATTTATACCCTGCCCTTCACTACCCAAAGGAGTCTCAGAGTGGCTTCCAAACTCCTTTCCCTTCCCCTCCCCACAACAGAGACCATATGAGGTAGGTGGGGCTGAGAGAGCTCTGACAGAAACTGCTCTTTTTCAAGGACAACTCTTGTCAGAACTATGGCTTACCCAAGGTCATCCAGCCAGGTGCAAGTGGAGGAGTGGGGAATCAAACCCGGTTCTCCCAGATTAGAGTCCGCGCACTTAACCACTATACCAAACTGGGAGTGGGGACAGAAAAAGAAATAGTGAAATAAATGAGTTTGGTGTGAAGACCTTTTGTGTCTTAATTCAATACCTACCATCTCCAGCAAAAATAGTCTGGTAGCAGGTGCTGTGAAAGACCTCTACCTAAGACCCTGGAAAGTCACTTCCAGTCAGTGTAGAAAATAATATCCTGGATAGACCAAATATTCCAAGCACCCCACTCAAAAGTGGGTGGTGAGAGTCCAAAGAGATGTGAATAAGGTTCAATTCCCAAGGCAGTAGCTCAAATATCTGGGGTTTAAGCAATCCAAAAATCAATCAAAATGTGAGATCTTTGTGACTTCAAGGCTACTGGAGACTTAAGTAGCTAGACAGAGGAGTTTGCAGCCTGTCACACTTTAGGGACAGATTCTGGCCCCATAAAGTATCAGTGGCTTGTGGGGAAAACAGAATCAAAATAGAGGAGGAGGAGGAGGAGGAGGAGGAGGAGCCCCGCCAGAGGAGGAGGAGGTGGAGGAGGAGGAGAGGGAGAGATTGGATTTATGACCCGCCCTTCACTATCTGAAGGAGTCTCAGAGCGGCTTACATCAGCAGCTGCATGTGGAGAAGTGGGGAATCAAACCCAGTTCTCCCACATTAGAGTCTGCACTCCTAAGCGCTACACCAAACTGAACTAAATGGGCAGCCAGGTAGGCCACATAATTGGCCAGGGGGAAGTGGTGAAGGAACAAATGTAGATATTGGGGATATTTCATTAGATTCTGTCAAATGGTGGGACATTCAGATTTATAAAACCACAAATATTATTACACTACTAGGGAGCTAGCTCGGAACTAAGAATTTTGACAGGAAAAATCTGCCTCACAGTGAAGAAGGAGCAGGGGTCTGTCATACCTGCTTTTGTGGGCTTCAGCCTGCCACCGGCCAGGAAATTCCCCCCACTCTCAATGCTGTGTGTGATGCGCTGACATTACCTGGAAGTGACGTCAGTGTGTTGGTGACGTTGGGGGCGATGCACTGCTTTTGGGGCAAAATTCTATGGTTTGAGGATGTTTTTACTATAGAGTTTTGCCCAAAAAGCAGAACATCACCCCTAATGTTGCCAACATGCTGACGTTACTTCTCAGGGCTCTTTTTGTAGAAAAAGCCCAGCAGGAACTCATTAGCATAATAGGCCACACCCAACAGCAGGAACTCATTAGCATATTGGGCCACACCCCTGACAGCATAGCTCATTAGCACATTAGGCCGCACCCACATGTTACCAGAAGTGTGGTTATCCAGCCACACCCACCTTTTGCTTCTTATTCTGTTTACCTTGTTTGTTGTCAAAACCCAGGGCCTTTTTTTGTAGCAGGAACTCCTTTGCATGTTAGGCCACACACCCCTAATGTAGCCAATCCTAATGAGTTTCTGCTGTTGGGTGTGGCCTATTATGCTAATGAGTTCCTGCTGGGTGTGGCCAACTTGGGAGCCAGCCGGAACTCCGTTCCTGTGTGTTCCTGCCCAAAAATAGCCCTGCTTCTCAGTGATGTTAGCACATCACACAACATCCCTGCCCACCCACAGAGTGCTCCCCAAATCCTCCTGCTGGCACAACGAAGGGACCTAGCAACCCTAGTGGGGAAGTGGGGAGGAAGGACAACATGAGGTCTATGTGATACACAGTTAGGCCTGGAGTTACTCAGACCTATATCGTACCGCTTCAGAGCTAATGTTCTCGAAAAACTCACTTACTTGAATCTCAGCTGAGTCTGACATTTGAGGTCTGTAGAGTAAGTAACCTCAGAGAAAGCTGGGTCTTGAAAGTTCTTGACTGAATCTATTTTGGATTTTCCCAGGCCATAGTCCACCACAGCTCTAAAATAGATCTTTTTGTGTCTTTTTAAAACTTTCTGGGTGCTTTGAGAAGCCATTTTTGGAGTTTTACATTACTGGAAATGGACATTCCCACTCCTAACTAACCACTAAGTAGACCCTCAGTGTTCTCCAGTGGCTTTTTTGAGCCCTTCTAACAACAACAGGGATTCTGCAGCTGTACTTTTGGTCAGAGGGAACCTGTGGTTTCGGTTAGAGAAACTCTGTGTTTTTCCTGTTGAGCTGCACGTTCTTCCTCGCTGGAGGACCAGGTGACATTTTAGAAGGTACAATAGAACATGTAAACATATTTTGTGGAGAGGTCCTGGGGCTCAGTGACAGAGCTTTGCTCCTTGAAGGATCCCAGTGCACTCCTTGCCACCACCCATGAAAACAATCCCACGTAGTATGCTGTTTGTGCTGGTGTTCTGACTCAGTATAAGGCTAGCATGAACTAACATAGGCTCTGTGGAATAAAATTGGACTTCAGTCCAAGGTACTGTGTATGTGTATGCTGATGGAAAGTGCCGTCAACTCACAGCTGTCTTATGTAGACTCTGCAGGGTAGAAACTTAGAGCCGGAAGGGACCCCAAAGTCATTTAGTCCAATCCCTTGCACAATGCAGGAAATTCACAGCTTCCCCCCCCCCACTTCCCCAGTGACCCCTGCTCTATGCCCAGGGGAAGGCAAAAACCTCCAGGATCTCTAGGCCAGTCTGGCCTGGAGGAAAATCCCTTCTTGACTTCAAAGTGGTGATTGGCATTACCCCCAGGCATATAAGAAGAAGCCACAAGAGCCAAACACTGGCTCATCCCTTCCTGCCCTCCCGCTTACGGTCTGCCTAAATTAATACCGACTCATAGTGTTCAGGGCAAGAGATGAACAGAGGTGGTTTGCCATTGCCTTCCTCTGTGTAGTAACCCTGGACTTCCTTGGTGGTCTCCCATCCAAGAACTGACCAGGGACAGTCCTACTTAGTTTCTGAGATCTGGCAAGACTGGGTTATGTAGGTATGTAAAAAAGGTAAAGGTAAAGGTTCCCTTGCTCGAAAGCCAATCGAGTCCGACTCTAGGGTTGCGGTGCTCATCTCCATTTCAAAGTCGAAGAGCCAGTGCTGTCCAAAGATGTTTCTGTGGTCATGTGGCTGGCATGACTAAACACCAAGACGCACGGAACGCTGTTACCTTCCCACCGAAGTGGTACCTATTTATCTACTTGCAATTTCTTGCTTTCGAACTGCTAGGTTGGCAGGAGCTGGAACTAGAGATAGGAGCTCACTCCATCATGCATCACTCTCTAAGGACATCAGTATTGTAGGAACATGGAACGGTTTGCGCTGTACTTGACCCTGCTCCCTTGGCCAAGGATGAGAAGTGGTGGCTTATAAATGTGTTAGCTGTCCCCTGCCCTAAGCTGTCACTCAGCAGTGTTGTTGCTGGATAGAGGGGACATTGATCCCTTTCAGACATTTTACCACATGTACTGGGAGGACCACTGACTGTCCATAATGGATCCCACTACATGTGGTCACCGTGTTGTGTGAACGGGGGCATTTTTTAGGGCTTGTGCTCACAAATACTGAGGAGGTATGCAGATGGTAAATATGGGTCTTGCCACGTTCACACAACATGGCGACTGGACATATTGGGGAGATCCTGGGGAGCACGAAGTCCTGTTATGAGCAGTTGGTGGGGCCCTGGTATGTATGACTATAACATCTGAAAAGGATTATTAGCTCATATATAAGCACAGTGCCTTTTGTATCATGAAGGCGTAGCTGTGTTAGTCATAGCAAAATAAGGTGCTGCTGGACTTTTGATTTGATTTCTGTTATAACCAATGACAGGAGCTGTGGTGGCTCAAGTGGTTAAGATGCTGAACTGCAGGCTGTGGAAGGTCAGTAGTTCAGCAGTTCGAGACCCGAGTGCTGCATGATGGAGTGAGCTCCCATCTCTAGTTCCAGCTCCTGCCAACCTAGCAGTTCGAAAGCAAGAAATTGCAAATAGATAAATAGGTACCACTTTGGTGGGAAGGTAACAGCATTCTGTGCGCCTCGGTGTTTAGTCATGCCAGCCACATGACCATGGAAATGTCTTCGGACAGCGCTGGCTCTTCGGCTTTGAAACGGAGATGAGCACTGCAACCCTAGAGTCGGATTCAACTGGCTTTTGAGCAAGGGAACCTTTACCTTTTTATAACCAATGACTGAAAACGAATCTGTCTGTCTCTCTGTCTCTCTGTCTCTCTGTCTCTGTCTCTGTCTCTGTCTCTGTCTCTCTCTCTGTCTCTGTCTCTCTCTCTCTCTCTCTCTCTCTCTCTCTCTCTTTCTCTCTTTCTTTCTTTCTCTTTCTTTCTTTCTTTCTTTCTTTCTTTCTTTCTTTCTTTCTTTCTTTCTTTCTTTCTTTCTTTCTTTCTTTCTTTCTTTCTTCATTACTAATTTATTCAGAGAGATGTTTCCATGCTTTGTGCCAAATTCTGTTCTCCTTAAACCATTACATGGAATTTCTCTTGTAAAGCTTCACATTCCCAGCGCAGAACCCCCCTACCCCTCCCTGTGGGTTGGAATTGTATAACATGTGAACTCACACTATAAACCATGGATTTCTAGTCTGGCAGATCAAAAGGGGATTGATGGGAAACTCTCACTTAGTGCAGGAAAAGAATTTGGTGATTCAGTGAAACGAAAAACCTCTCCTTTGAGTCAGGGTGGGCTGGGTGGTTTTGTCACTCCAGCTAAGTGCAGTTCACAAGGCTAGCCCCATGTGGAGTGTAATCTAATCTTGTGTGTCACCAGGCTATGCATGGTTGTGGCCAGAGGAGAGGGTTCTGCTCTCCTATGTTTCTTTTTCTCCTTAAACTAAACCCATCCTCTCCCTCTCTGCTTTTTCTGGTTCCAGGTTTAAATACACAGATATTTACATACCTTTACAAAACCTTGTTAGCAGGGTTCATTTCCTGCAGGAGTGCACAGGAGCGGAGCTCCAGCAGTAAAGAGCCCAGGGGGCGGGCACATGCAACAAACCCCACCTCCTGCTCCCAGCAGCCCTCAGTCAAAGCAAGAAGCAGCCAGGTAAATTGCAGAGCCCCCCCGGCCCCCCGGCCCCAAACAGTCCAGTGGCACCTTTAAGATCAAGTTTTATTCAGGTACAAGCTCTCCCTCCTCTGTGAGGACAGATCTGCATGTTCCCCCCAATCGCTAGCAATCCAAAACAGTCCAGTGGAGCCTGAGCGGTGGGTGTTGCCTTCTGACACGCTTCCGGTGATGTCAGGGGGTGTGGCATATGCAAATAAGTTATGCTAATGAGTTATGGTAATGAGCTCCTGCACCTCTTTTTCTACGAAATGACCCCTGCTTGTTAGTTAGGCCAGTAGAACTATCGTCCCACATTGCAGTTTGATATAGGGTTGTCAGGAAGAGACTGGCAACCAGCAGGAGACTTACCAGGTGTGTATGTGTGGGCCTCACCCGTGGTGTAATGATGCTGCTGGCGATGCACTGATGTCACTCCCTGTGTGCCCAAAAGTGACAATAGTGCATCACTAGGGATGCTTGAGCATTCAGCAAAAAAGTCTTCTGCAGAATGTTAGAGTGTCCTCTGCCACTTCTGATTTAGTCCAGAAGCAACATGGGTGCACCGGGGTGCCTCTGGGATGCTAGCCCCCCCCCCCCCGTCCTGCTGATGCCTGGGGCACTGGTGGACATGGAAGGTAGTTACTGGGAGGCCTCCCGTTATATCAAGAGTCTTGGTAGCCCACTGGTTATAGTCACTTAGTTCAGAAATATATGCTACTTGTAGTTCCAAGATGCTTTTTTTCTTGACATTTAAAAAACGAACAACCAAGAAAGCCATCGCTGGTGCTTCAGTTTAAAGGGGTAGATAAGCATGGTGGGAGGGGCCATTTAATTCTCCTTGCAAGCCAGTATGATGGTTAAGAACAGCAGACTTCAGTCTGGAGAACCGGGCCTGCTTCCCCACTCCTCCACATGAAGCCAGCTGGGCAACCTTGGGTCAGTCACAAGTTCTCTCAGAGCTCTCTCAGCCCTGCCTGCCTCACAGGGTGTCTGTTGTGGAGAGAGGAAGGGAATGTGATTGTAAACCGCTTTGAGACTCCTTAATGTAGAAAAAAGCAGGGTATAAAAACCTACTTCTCCTTACAACATTTCCCGGCCAAAAAAATCACCCCCACACATATTACTTTTAGTCATGTGAAAGAAGAAAAATATATGAGAGCTAATAAATTTTCTGCAGCAAGGGTAAAAGCAACCAGAATGTGGCAACAATTTTTGGTGGGGAAAACGCCATGAGGGAAAAGATTAAATATACCCTTTAAATGGCAGCGCCAGCAACTGCTGTCTTTTTAAAAAGAAAAACACATTGGAACTATGCACAATGTTCTTTAGAGAGATTATGGGTGATTCATGGTTTTTACAGAGGACTTGCCTCCTCTCACTCATTAGCACACTATACCAGCAGCAGTCAAATGGTAACATCCTGAGGATTCTTGGAAGCTTATTGAGCATTTTTCAGCAAAAAGATCCATAGCAGCAGGCAACTTTCCTCTGAAAACAACTGGCCTGCTGATTTTCCCCTTCTTCAATGCACAGTTAATGTCAGTGCAGATAGGTCAATGAGGCCCATCAGGCCCGACTGGCATTCCATCTGAAATTCCTGTGCACACTGGAACATGGGGCGGGGCCAGGGCTCAGCCAGGGCTCCCAAGTACTTACCTTAATTTGGCGGGGGATGTATAGTTCTTTGCGGGACCATTCCTGTGGGGAAAACACAGGCGCTGCACTATTCAGTCGCCCAGACGTGACGTAGGCACATAGCCGGGCGACGCTCTAGCAATGGGGCTGGAAACTCGATGGTACCTCTGAGTTTCCAGTCCCATTACCAGAGCGTCACCCAGCTATGTGCCTATATCACATCTGGGCGACGGAATAGTGCAGCGCCTGTGTTCCAAACAAGAATCTTCTGGCGGGGAAGCCTGTGTTCCCTGCTGGATCATAGGTAGGTAGTTGGGAACCCTAGGCTCAGCGGTAGAGCATCTGGTCTCCATGCAGAAGGTCCCAGGTTCAGTCTTCAACATCTCCAGCTAACAGTATCAGGTCATAGCTGGTGATAAGCAAGACCTCTGCTTGAGATTCTGGACAGCTGCTGCCATTCAGAGCAGACAAAACTGGCTTCAGTAGACCAATGGTCTGACTCAGTAGAAGGCAGCTTCCCATGTCAGGACCCTCAGCAACAACGGAAGCACACACTTGCAAGAAGGTTTTACTTTATTGAAGCTGGAGATGCATGGACAGGAACACTGTTAGGAATGAGGGGGGAACTATGCGCAACACAGTTATAGTACATTCATATGAGCATTACCCAATTACTATGGTTCCCGCGTGCGCCATTAGGATTGGGAACTAACTGCTACCCAAAGCAAAACAGGTACGAGCTTCCCACGGCTTTGCCTGTCTAAAGCAAAAGCAATGATCTAAGCGACTCCTCCAGCGGCTTTGAGAGATACGCAGTGCATTTTGCAGGAGAACGGCAATTAGCCATAGGGAAAGGTATGCGCATCTGTGCAGAGGAAGGTATGCGCATGTGCAAAGGAAAAACACCTTTGGCAGCTTGCTGGCACCCATATGTTTACCTTTCAGAACCTTCTGTGATGCACAGCAATCAGTCCACATGGCAAGGGTTCCTGGCGCATTTGAACATATCATGGCAGTTTGGTGTAGTGGTTAAGAGTGCTGGACTCTAATTTGGAGACCTGGGTTTGATTCCCTACTCCTCCACATGAAGCCAGCTGGGTCACAGCTCTCAGCCCCACCTACCTCACAAGGGTGTCTGTTAACAACAAACAAACAAATACCTTTATTGGCATAAAATATTAAACAGTTGCCATAGGGTAAAACAATCCTATAAAATTTGTGAAAAATAGATAACTTCTAAAGCATTACAAAGGTATGTCTATTTGTATGAGCTTAAATTATAGCAATATAAAAATTTTCCCAACCGCAAAACCTAGAATTAAATTATACAAACTCATTGAACTCAATTAGAATGATCAGGGACATTTTTCCGTTTTATAAGACCATAAAAGAACTTGGCAGTCAACTCAATAATCTCAGAATCTTGAGAAGTAAGGAGGTAGTGTAGCTTGCTTCCGTCCGGTTGGCATGCTACCTTGCTAAGGTAGCAGGGTGTCTGTTGTGGGGAGGGGAAAGGAGTTTGTAAGCCGCTCTGAGACTCCAAGCAAAGGGTGGGGTATAAATCCAACTCTTCTTCTGCAAAGGTTGTCTAGAAGGGCCTTGCTCTGCATATTGTTTTTACAATAGTGAGAATGGCGGCTCGTTGTTATCATTGTTGTCGTTATCCTCCTCCTCCTCCTCTTCTTCTTCTTCCTCCTCCTCCTTATGTCTCCCCCAATCCATGAGGTCATTTTTAGGCAGGCGAGCTTCTTTCAGTCTCAGCAGTCTACAATACTGTTGGTGGTTGAGTAACACTGACTTTAGGCTTGCCAACCTTCAGGTGATGGCTGGAGATCTCCTGGGTTTACAAGTTAGCTCCAGGAAACAGAGGTCAGTTCACTTGGAGAAAATGGCCAATGTCTGTCTGTCTGCCTGTCTCATCATCATTATCATCATCTACCTCATACTGCTTCTTAACTTAAAAGTTATAAGCAAATCACTAAAATATGGAAAAAGCTAGACCCCATTTGAATGGCTGTGAAAATCTATCACAGATACAGAACATTTTGCAGCTAAAAGGATGATAGGTGCGCTACTATCTTTTAATAAAAGAGTGTAATATCTCCATATGATCTATATTTTGGAGCAAAGGAAGAATTAAAAGATTTATTGGCTCCAAAAAGCAGTTACATTCAAAGGTCATGTGATACAGGGTGTCTACACTACCTGCACCAGAGTCGCATAATCTATCAGAGTAAGGTATTTTAAGATACCTCCCTTGCAGAACTCAAGATGTTAGGGCATTAAGGGCTGCGGTCACACAGAGCATTAGCCACGCTACAGAGACGGAAGATAGGTGGATTTTCCAGGCACGATCAAACCACAACATCTGGGAAGTGTAGAGCTCCCATGGCGAACCCGAGGCTTCCCACCAAAGATGCGCCGTAAAAAACTAGTACCGCTGAGGTACTAGTTTCTGGAAACTGCAAGGCAAGGGCGGGCGTCTGATCACATTTCTGGTGGTAGCTCGTGGCATCCGGCACCCGCCCATGTCCCGTCACGAAAAGGTTTTTTTCCCTCAAGTCTCCACGGGATGCACACAAGCACCCAACGGCGCATGCGCACACTTCGGTTAAAAAAACCCCAACCCCGCCACGCCACTTCTTTGCCGCACCGCAGGATTGACGTATGATCAGCACCTCTCCCTGAACCATGGGACGTCGGCTGGATGTTTGATCTGGTGGCCGTGAGGTAGTTCGCTCCGGGGCAAACAGCCACGCCTCCCCCCCACGATATCCGGCCCGTGTGACCGGGGCCAGGGTGTGTCAACATAAAGGCACACCTATAGCGAGGACCAGTCAGATATGAGCAGTAATTGGGCAGCTCTCCAGGTGGAAGAATACCAGTAAACTGAGTAGAACAAACACATCGTGCTCTACAGATTGTACTGTGTACTTAAATAAACGTTTCTTAATCATTCTTATGGCTTCCTGTCTGGCAACCGAATAAAGTGAATCCAAGGAAAGATTGAAGAGCTGTAGTCGTTGCTCAACGAGTTTATTCCAGTGGGATACATAAGAGTCCTCACTGAATAAGCAAAGGCAGGGAAATCCAAGCCCTCTTGGATGTTGGAGGGTATAATTTTAACTTTAACATAAAAAGCCTTCAACCAAGCCCAAGCTTCAAAAGCTGGTTTTCCCAGTTCAGCTTGGAGGGCTACCCCTGCTACACAATTCAGAATTTGACAGATGGAACATATACATTTGTTGGAGTTTGCAAGTTCTCTCACTGAAGTCATGGGAAAATTTACATGTTTGTTTATGCATGCTGATATCTTAGCTATTTAGTTAAAGACCTAATGGCAGACCCTGCATGTATTTGCCACTAGAGCAAGGTGATAAAATGCATAATTAGTTAGGTTGGGGATTCTCCAATTGGGTAATCAATAAATCAGAAGATGTCCTGGGGTGGAGGCTTAGAAAGTTTATTGCTCTTTGTTCTAACTCTCACCTGGGGCAAGCACATGTGGTTTAGACTTTAGAGAGTCAAGATGTAGGTTAGTGCAGTCAGAGAGGATGTTGATCCTTTGTTTTGGTTCCCAGTTCACCCTCCCTCATTGGTAAAGTTTGGCCCTGGTCACATGGAGAATTTGCCGCATGAAAGGCTCAAATGCTGGGCGGATTTTTGGGGCGCGATCACACCGCAACGTCTGACAAGCGTAGCGCACCCATGGCCAACCCATGGTATGCCGCCGAAGATGTGCAGTTAAAAAGTACCTGCAAAGATCTACTAGCAAATGATTTGCCACGGGCTGCAGATGGAATCGTTCAGTGTGATTGTGCCAGTGCGCGCCTATTCCCTCCGGCAGTTCTTTTTGCAGCGTGCGCCGAAGGACAAAACTCCGGTGCACCATCATCATGTCTAATTGCATAATGGCGGATCAGAATGCGACAGCGCAAATAGCCACGCCTCCCCCTGGCGTTTTCCGGCACATGTGGCCAGGGCCCTTCTTGCTTAAAAGCTAATACAAGTGTTCTGCTGAGTTATTAACTCTGCTTTTACAATGAAAATCCCTAACAGAATTTAAGAGGTATCAATCCAAGGACTCCACTAGTTTGTCACTCCAGATACCAGCCCCATATAAACTTTGTGCTACCACCTTGGAGTTAAACAGTTTCATGGTGGCTGGGATATACTGAGCCCCAAATGAATAAAAAGAAACAACAGATTTGATGCTGCTGTAGCCAATCTTTTAACATGAACAGCTTGCCCAGACCAAGTTGATCTCTGGCCAAAGCAAGCCCTTAAGTATAGGGGATCTCCTCAATATTATTACCATGAATTTTTACATTACATTACATTACACATTCAACTTATATACCGCTTCTTCCCGAGGGCTCGGAGCGGTTTACAGAGACATTTTAAATCACCTAACTAGGGCCACAGTGCAAGGGGAGGGGTGAGTGCCTACCAGGCACCTAAGCAGCAGTGGTCTTTCTATGTTGTTCTTTCCGTGGTGGGTTCTTTTTCTGTTTCCAGGCGACGGTGTCTCAGTGAAGGCCTTTCTTTCTCACAGTGACTCCTTCTGGAGTGGTCCTCATGGCGCGCGGCTGTGCGATGGCTGCAGCAGCTGGTCTCCGTCCTATTGGCTCCGACCGTGCCACGTCGTCACATTGCCGCGTCTCCTGGACCAGTCTCCGCCCGGGTCGCTCGCTGCTTGCCGCCGGATCACCGCCATGTTTGCTGGATCGCCGCTCGTCGTCCGCCGCCACCACTTCAGCTGCTGCCACTGCTGCACACCAATCCATTGGAAGGAGTGTGCCCCCCGCTCCTAGGAGTGGGTACCCATTTATCTACTTGTCTAGGGCTTTTGAACCACTGGGTGGGCGGGAGCTGGGACAAGGACCAGGAGCTCACCCCGGCCGCGGTGGGACTCGAACAGCCTTATGGCTGTTCGGTGATAGATTACTGCAGGCTTTTACTGCCTGCGCCCCCCCCCCCCCAAAAAAAAACAGTCTTGGATTTTTGATAGTTAATTGTCAGGTGTTCTTCCAGACAGTAAGAAACAAAAGCCTCTGTCAGAGAGGACAGTCCTGATGTTGTTCTTGATAAAAACTGCATCATCAGCAAAGTGTAAGATAGAAATTTTAACATTAGCAATGGACAGAGAATAACAGTCCTGTGCAAAGACAGCAGAAATCATATAGTTGATATATAAATTAAACAATAAAGGGGCCAGCACACACACCTGACACACTCCTTATTCTAGGGAAATTACATTTGAAAGTTGTCTGTCCAAACAATAGCGGATTTACGCAGTGGGATTAGTTCACAGAATCTCAATCAAAACCAACAGTCACTTGTCAGTAGATGTTAGTTTTAGCTTGTGCCACAATCAGGCACAAAGTACGGTACCAAAAGCCACTTTCAAATCCATGAAGGCAGCAGCAAGGATCTCCCGACTCTTGGTTGTACATTTATTGTTTAAAAACCGTAATGTCAGAAGATGGTCATTTGTACCAGCCCCTCAGATAACACCAGCCTGTTCCCTTCGCAGGATTTTATTAGTCTCCAACCAGTCCGTGAGTTGGTAATAAAGAGTCAGGGTGTAAAGCTTTCTGGACACAGATAAAAGGCTGGTTCACCTGGAGATGGATGGATCCACTTTGTCTGCCTTCTTCTAAACTGTTATTATGATAGCACAAGGGGGGACCCGCGATACTCGCGGGGGGGGGAGGCAGAGGAGGAAGCAGCAGGAGGAGGGAAGTACCCCCC